>NC_088401.1:69460212-69590212 GCF_034236695.1 Oncorhynchus nerka
CTATTAAAGACTACCAGAACCCACTGGATTCTCCAATTACATTGAATGAGTTACAGGACAAAATAAAACCCTTCAACCCAAAAAGGCCTGTGGTGTCGATGGTATCCTCAATGAAATGATCAAATATACAGACAACAAATTCCAATTGGCTATACTAAAACTCTTTAACATCATACTTAGCTCTGGCATCTTCCCCAATATTTGGAACCAAGGACTGATCACCCCAATCCACAAAAGTGGAGACAAATTTGACCCCAATAACTACCGTGGAATATGTGTCAACAGTAACCTTGGGAAAATCCTCTGCATTATTATTAACAGCAGACTCGTACATTTCCTCAATGAAAACAATGTACTGAGCAAATGTCAAATTGGCTTTTTACCAAATTACCGTACAACAGACCATGTATTCACCCTGCACACCCTAATTGACAACCAAACAAACCAAAACAAAGGCAAAGTCTTCTCATGCTTTGTTGATTTCAAAAAAGCCTTCGACTCAATCTGGCATGAGGGTCTGCTATACAAACTGATGGAAAGTGGTGTTGGGGGTAAAACATACGACATTATAAAATCCATGTACACAAACAACAAGTGTGCGGTTAAAATTGGCAAAAACACACACATTTCTTCACACAGGGTCGTGGGGTTAGACAGGGATGCAGCTTAAGCCCCACCCTCTTCAACATATATATCAACGAATTGGCGCGGGCACTAGAAAAGTCTGCAGCACCCGGCCTCCCCTGCTAGAATCCGAAGTCAAATGTCTGCTGTTTGCTGATGATCTGGTGCTTCTGTCACCAACCAAGGAGGGCCTACAGCAGCACCTAGATCTTATGCACAGATTCTGTCAGACCTGGGCCCTGACAGTAAATCTCAGTAAGACCAAAATAATGGTGTTCCAAAAAAGGTCCAGTCACCAGGACCACAAATACAAATTCCATCTAGACACTGTTGCCCTAGAGCACACAAAAAACTATACATACCTTGGCCTAAACATCAGTGCCACAGGTAACTTCCACAAAACTGTGAACGATCTGAGAGACAAGGCAAGAAGGGCATTCTATGCCATCAAAAGAAACATAAATTTCAACATACCAATTAGGATTTGGCTAAAAATACTTAAATCAGTCATAGAGCCCATTGCCCTTTATGGTTGTGAGGTCTGGGGTCCGCTCACCAACCAAGACTTCACAAAATGGGACAAACACCAAATTGAGACTCTGCACGCAGAATTCTGCAAAAATATCCTCCGTGTACAACGTAAAACACCAAATAATGCATGCAGAGCAGAATTAGGCCGATACCCACTAATTATCAAAATCCAGAAAAGAGCCATTAAATTCTACAACCACCTAAAAGGAAGCGATTCACAAACCTTCCATAACAAAGCCATCACCTACAGAGAGATGAACCTGGAGAAGAGTCCCCTAAGCAAGCTGGTCCTGGGGCTCTGTTCACAAACACACCCTACAGAGCCCCAGAGAGATATAGGCGAGAGAGAGAGGTGGGCGAGAGAGAGAGGTAGGCGAGAGAGAGAGAGGTAGGCGAGAGAGAGAGAGAGGTAGGCGAGAGAGAGAGAGGGTAGGCGAGAGAGAGGTAGGCGAGAGAGAGAGAGAGAGGCGAGAGAGAGAGGTAGGCGAGAGACAGGTGGGCGAGAGAGGTGGGCGAGAGAGAGAGGAGAGAGAGAAGTAGAGAGAGAGAGGTGGGAGAGAGAGAGGTAGGCGAGAGAGAGAGAGGGAGGCGAGAGAGAGAGAGAGGTAGGCGAGAGAGAGAGAGGTAGGCGAGAGAGAGAGAGAGGCAGCGAGAGAGAGAGAGGCGAGAGAGAGCGAGAGAGAGAGGTAGGCGAGAGAGAGAGAGAGGTGGGCGAGAGAGAGAGAGAGAGGTAGGCGAGAGAGAGAGAGAGGTAGGCGAGAGAGAGAGAGAGAGATAGGCGAGAGAGAGAGAGAGAGAGAGGTAGAGAGAGAGAGAGAGGCGAGAGAGAGGTAGGAGAGAGAGAGAGAGAGGTAGGCGAGAGAGAGAGAGAGAGATGGCGAGAGAGAGAGGGTAGGCGAGAGAGAGAGAGGTAGCGAGAGAGAGAGAGAGAGAGGTAGGCGAGAGAGAGAGGTAGGCGAGAGAGAGAGAGGCGAGAGAGAGAGGTAGGCGAGAGAGAGAGAGAGAGAGAGGTAGGCGAGAGAGAGAGAGGTAGGCGAGAGAGAGAGAGAGAGAGGTAGGCGAGAGAGAGAGAGAGGAGAGAGGTAGGCGAGAGAGAGAGAGAGAGGTAGGCGAGAGAGAGAGGTAGGCGAGAGAGAGAGAGGGAGAGGAGAGAGAGAGAGAGAGAGAGAGGTAGGCGAGAGAGAGGTGGGCGGCGAGAGAGAGAGAGAGGTAGGCGAGAGAGGTGGGCGAGAGAGAGAGAGAGGTAGGCGAGAGAGAGAGAGAGGAGGTAGGCGAGAGAGAGAGAGAGAGTAGGCGAGAGAGAGAGAGGCGAGAGAGAGGCGAGAGAGAGGTTGAGAGAGAGAGAGAGAGAGGTAGAGAGAGAGAGAGAGGTAGGCGAGAGAGAGAGAGAGGTAGGCGAGAGAGAGAGAGAGAGAGGCGAGAGAGAGGTAGGCGAGAGAGAGAGAGAGGTAGGCGAGAGAGAGAGAGAGAGAGAGAGAGAGGCGAGAGAGAGAGAGAGAGAGGTAGGCGAGAGAGAGAGAGAGTAGGCGAGAGAGAGAGAGAGAGGCGAGAGAGAGAGAGAGAGGTAGGCGAGAGAGAGAGAGAGGTAGGCGAGAGAGAGAGAGAGGCGAGAGAGAGAGAGAGGTAGGCGAGAGAGAGAGAGTAGGAGGCGAGAGAGAGAGAGGTAGGCGAGAGAGAGGTAGGCGAGAGAGAGAGAGAGGAGAGAGAGAGGTAGGCGAGAGAGAGGTAGGCGAGAGAGAGAGAGAGGTAGGCGAGAGAGAGAGAGAGAGGTAGGCGAGAGAGAGAGAGAGAGGCGAGAGAGAGAGAGAGAGGTAGGCGAGAGAGAGAGAGGTAGGCGAGAGAGAGAGAGAGAGGTAGGCGAGAGAGAGAGAGAGAGGTAGGCGAGAGAGAGAGAGGTAGGCGAGAGAGAGAGAGAGGTAGGAGAGAGAGAGAGAGAGAGAGGTAGGCGAGAGAGAGAGAGAGGTAGGCGAGAGAGAGAGAGAGAGAGGTAGGCGAGAGAGAGAGAGAGGTAGGCGAGAGAGAGAGAGAGGTAGGCGAGAGAGAGAGAGAGGTAGGCGAGAGAGAGAGAGGAGGGCGAGAGAGAGAGAGAGAGGTAGCGAGAGAGGTAGAGAGAGAGAGAGGTAGGAGAGAGAGAGGAGGCGGAGAGAGAGAGAGAGGTAGGCGAGAGAGAGAGAGAGAGAGAGGCGAGAGAGAGAGAGAGAGATAGGCGAGAGAGAGAGAGAGAGGTAGGCGAGAGAGAGGAGGAGAGAGAGAGGTGGGAGAGAGGAGAGGTAGGCGAGAGAGAGAGAGAGAGGGGGCGAGAGAGAGAGAGAGAGGTAGAGAGAGAGGTAGGCGAGAGAGAGAGGTAGGCGAGAGAGAGAGAGAGAGAGAGAGAGGTAGGCGAGAGAGAGAGAGAGGTAGGAGAGAGAGAGAGAGAGAGGAGAGGAGAGAGAGAGAGAGGTAGGCGAGAGAGAGAGAGGTAGGCGAGAGAGAGAGAGAGAGGCGAGAGAGAGAGAGAGAGAGAGAGAGAGGTAGGCGAGAGAGAGAGAGGAGAGAGAGAGGTAGAGAGAGAGAGAGAGAGGTAGGCGAGAGAGAGAGAGAGAGGTAGGCGAGAGAGAGAGAGAGAGGTAGGCGAGAGAGAGAGAGGTAGGAGCGAGAGAGAGATATTAATAATAATATTTAATGTGAGCTTAGTTAGGGTGCTTTCCTGTCAACAAAGGATCCTTCCATTTCTACCATATGCTGACAAGTAGCCTAAATATCTTAGATTTAGGATAGTTTATCAATTCCTACTCTACATGTATGCAATGCTATTTCAACAACACAAATATGTCGAGTTAAAAGTCCTTAAGCTTCTGTAATGTCACGTGACGCCTGATGAAACTGAGTATCCATATTTTTGACAGCTCCTACCTCAGGTGGTGGACAAGCCTTCACACATCTCCCCTACATTTTTCTGAATGGACAACCGCATGTGAAAATACCCCTCAAGATTGCCGTCCAAGAAAAACTGATCCGATTGCAATTTGCTGAGCAAATTGACATTAATAAGGGGGGAAACAGCATTCAAGATGTCAGTCACTGGTGCCTATTCAAAATGGGGGTATGGGTCCTGTTTTCTGCCCAAAACAGACAAACAGGTAAGTCATGGAGACAGTGATGAACTGACACCTGGCAGCAGTGTGAGGGGGGGTTATTAATGTAGCGTTTCTACTGAAAACTAAGCTGTGTGTGTTCTCTGTCCGCCTGAAGGACTTCTCAGACTGGGAACATTCATTTTTCTAGTTGAGCCTACATAGGGTAACTGCTCCATTTGTTTTCTTTCTCCCAGAGGGGGAGAAATGACTTTCAAGAGACTAGTGAGGCCGAAAAACCCTTCAAATCACTGCAACACATTCACACAATAATTTGAGGATTCAGAGATGCACTGAAGAAGAAACATTGCAGCATTATCATGACAACCTCTTTGCCTTGCTGCCAGCTGTCTGTGCTGTACAAAATATCATTTTTTTGGGGGGGGGGGGGGGGCAGGTAGCCTTGTGGTTAGAGCGTTGGACTTGTAACCGAAAGGTTGCAAGATCGAATCCCTGAGCTGACAAGGTAAAAATCTGTCGTTAACCCACTGTTCCTAGGCCGTCATTGAAAATAAGAATGTGTTCTTAACTGACTTGCCTAGTTAAATAAAGATAAAATAAAATGTTGGAACATTTACCTGCATTATGATCATGCAGGCAAAAAAGTCTCATACAAAATATTTGTCCATAATAAAACTGAACATTTTGCATGTAGGCTTTTCTGGAAAATATAGGCTTAGCCTATATCTACCAGGAAGAGAATGAACAAAAGACTGAAATCGTTTTTGGTGAGGTTAACACAAGTTTCTACTTTTTTTGTGTGTGTCCAGAATGGTGACTGGTTTTATTACTGGCCTCTGTGATGACAGAAAGCAAATAACCTAACAATGACCCAGACACCACCTGAACATTTAATCCCTGCAGAACTCTCCAGCCTCTTCCCACTAAACTTCTACCACAGTTGGTTCTACTCTAAACATAATAGAAGAGCATAGGCGTGAACTGAAAGCTTCTCATTAAGAAAACTAAACGCATGTAGAGGGATTTTAACAAGAATAACAGCATATGAGTCTTAAAGATGTGTGTAACAAAATGTGGAAAAAGTGAAGAGGTCTGAATACTTTCCGAATGCACTGTATCTAGGCTGCTATGCTACCACGTACTAGGCAATGCAGCAACTGCGGCTTACCTGTAATCACTGGCTAACATAGTCAAATCAGACAACCAGAGTACCATGGTCCAAAATTGACAAATAAATCCCTCCAACAACACACGCAAACTGGATTAAGGGTCAGGTACGATTAATAGGTTTACTAGACTGGATTCATGCCAGATATAAATCCACTATGCTATTGTTGAAACAGCTTATAGATCTGTCACACAGTAATAGTACTTTGATCATCTTGGCAATCTCCCTTGGAACAAATGAAGACTGGAGCATATAGTGTACAAACCATTACGAACAGTTTTTTTTCATAGCTTTTTTCATTATTGGACATAAGAATGAAGTCACCAGGAAATCAGCTCAGTGATTATAAATTTAGGAAATCTGTTCCCACGTATTCCCACACTTAAATAGAGAGACATATAGTGCATTCGGGAAAGCATTAAAAAAAACATCGCTTTTTCCACATTTTGCTATGTTATTAAAAAAAAATGTTTTTTTCATTCCTCAATCTACACACAATACCCCATACTGACAAAGTGAAAACAGGTTTTTATAAATTGTGGCAAATTAATGAAAAATAACAGAAATAACTTATTTAAGTCTTCAGACCCTTTGCTATGAGACTCGAAATTGATTGGAGTCCGCCTGTGGTAAATTCAATTGATTGGACATGATTTGGAAAGGAACCCACCTGTCTATACAAAGGTCCCACAGTTGAGAGTGCATGGCAGAACAAAAACCAAGCCATAAGGTCAAAGGAATTGTCCGTAGAGCTCCCAGACAGGATTGTGTCGAGGTACAGATCTGGGGAAGGGTACCAAAACATTTCTGCAGCATTGAAGGTCCCCAAGGACACAATGGCCTCCATAAATCTTAAATGGAAGAAGTTTGGAACCACCAAGACTCTTCCTAGAGCTGGCCGCACAGCCAAACTGAGCAATCAGGGGAGAAGGGTCTTGGTCAGGGAGGTGACCAAGATCCTGATGGTCACTGACAGAGTTCCTCTGTGGAGATGGGAGAACCTTCAAGAAGGTCAACCATCTCTACAGCACTCGACCAATCAGCCCTTTATGGTAGAGTGGCCAGACGGAAGCCACTCCTCAGTAAAAGGCACATGACAGCCAGCTTGGAGTTTGTCTAAAGGCACCCAAAGACACTCCGACCATGAGAAACAAGATTCTCTGGTCTGATGAAACCAAGATTGAAATCTTTGGCCTGAATGCTAAGTGTCACGTCAGGAGGAAACCTGGGATCATCCCAACGGTAAAGCGTGGTGGTGGCAGCATTATGCTGTGGGGATTTTATTCAGCGGCAGGGACTGGGAGACTAGTCAGGAACGAGGGAAAGATGAACGGAGCAAAGTAAAGAGAGATCCTTGATGACAACCTGCTCCAGAGTGGTCAGGACCTCAGACTGGGGCAAAGGTTCACCTGAATTTTGGCCCATTCCTCCTGACAGAGCTAACTGAGTCAGTGTAACTGGTGTAACTGAGTCAGGTTTGTAGGCCTCCTTGCTCGCACACGCTTTTTCAGTTCTGCCCACACATTTTCTATAGGACTGAGGTCAGGGCTTTGTGATGGCCACTCCAATACCTTGACTTTGTTGTCTTTGAGCCATTTCGCCACAACTTTAGAAGTATGCTTGGGGTCAGTGTCCATTTGGAAGACCCATTTGCGACCAAGCTTTAACTTCCTGACTGATGTCTTGAGATGTTGCTTCAATATATCCACAATTTTCCTTCCTCAGGATGCCATCTATTTTGTGAAGTGCACCAGTCCCTCCTGCAGCAAAGCAGCCGCGCAACATGATGCAGCCACCCCCGTGCTTCACGGTTGGGATGGTGTTCTTCGGCTTGCAAGCCTCCCCCTTTTTCCTCCAAACATAATGATGGTCAAACAGTTCTATTTTTGTTTCATCAGACCAGAGGACATTTCTCCAAAAAGTGTGATTTTTGTCCCCATGTGGGTTGCAAACCGTAGTCTGGCTTTTTTATGGCGGTTTTGGCGCAGTAGCTTCTTCCTTGCTAAGCGGCCTTTCAGGTTATGTCGATATAGGACTCGTTTTTCTGTGGATATAGATACTTTCGTACCCGTTTCCTCCAGCATCTTCACAAGGTCCTTTGCTGTTGTTCTGGGATTGATTTGCACTTTTCGCAACAAAGTACGTTCATCTCTAGGAGACAGAACGCGTCTCCTTCCTGAGTGGTATGACGGCTGCATGGTCCCGTTGTGTTTATACTTGCGTACTATTGTTTGTACAGATGAAAGTGGTACCTTCAGGCGTTTGGAAATTTCTCCCAAGGATGAACCAGACTTGTGGAGGTCTACATTTGTTTCCCCTGAAGTCTTGGCTGATTTCTTTTGATTTTCCTATGATGTCAAGCAAAGAGGCACTGAGTTTGAAGGTAGGCCTTGAAATACATCCAGAGGTACACCTCCAATTGCCTCAAATGATGTAAATTAGCCTATCAGAAGCTTCTAAAGCCATGACATCATTTTCTGGAATTGTCCAAGCTGTTTAAAGGCACAGTCAACTTAGTGTATGTAAACTTCTGACCAACTGGAATTGTGATACAGTGAATAAGTGAAATAATCTGTCTGTAAACAATTTTTTGAAAAATTACTTGTGTCATGCACAATGTAGATGTCCTAACTGACTAGCCAAAACTTTAGTTTGTTAAAAAGACATTTATGGAGTGGTTGAAAAATTAGTTCTAATTACTCCTACCTAAGCGTATTTAAACTTCCGACTTCAAATGTAAATGTGATATTTCCGTTTTTTGTATTTGTAATAAATTTGCACAAAAAAAAATGTAAAACAGTTTTTGCTTTGTCATTATGACGTATTGTGTGTAGATTGATGAGGAGAAAAAAACGATTTAATCCATTTTAGAATAATGCTCTAATGCAACAAAAATGTTGAAAAAGTCAAGGGATCTGAATACTTTACAAATGCACTGTACGTGATCATATCCCAATGTAATCAAGGTTTGAAATGATCCTGTTTTTGCCAAATACTATATCTGTTTGGGATTCTTGCGGTGAATTTGCAGTGAACAAATTATTTGACGGTAGCTAGGTTTTCATACGAATATTCTAAAATCTGCATAATAACAATGTATCATGCGATGGGCTAATATGTTGGATAGATGTCAAAATGGTTAGAGAAGACAAATGCAAAAAGTGTATACTTTACAGTACCAGTCAAAAGTTTGGACACACCTACTCATTGAAGGGTTTTTCTTTATTTTTACTCATTTCTGCATTGTAGAATAATAGTGAAGATATCAAAACTATGAAATAAAACCAAAAAAAGTTAAACAAATCAAAATATATTTAGATTCTTCAAAGTAGCCAACCTTTGCCTTGATGACTCAACATTCCATGACATACACGAAGGCATTGTTGGCAGAATAGATGGATGCAGTTCACAACATGATTAATATAATTCACCAATATATTTCTTGGTAGTCCAAAAACTATTGCTATCAGTTTGTAAATCACAGCTGGACTGGTACATTGTTTGCCGCTTCCATTTGGGATGTACTGTTTCAGTTCCAATGACTCAATATTTTGGACAAAAGCGGACTACTGTAACTACGGCTGGGAATGTCAATACAATCCAACTAGCAAGGGCAATGATCCCATCAGTTACAACTTGGTAAATAGGCTAGCATATCTATTTATATAGTAAGCTAAAAACACGGAGCCTAACGTTAGCTACTTAGCTACCTGCTATGAGGATTTCATGTAATGTTAGGAGGAGTGGGTGACTGACTTTTTCCCCTCATATCGTTTTTAGGTGGCTATACACAGATAAAGATGCAGGTGTTATACTTATTTAGCTTGCAAGAACTTGAACTACTGTTATCCAGTTAGCATATCTCTTGTGTTTGCAAATTCACGATTTCAGAGCACTCTCGACTGGGTGCCATAACGCTGAAAAACTGATGATTTTTACGAATGCGCAACACACACCAGATATGACCGGTGTTAGTAAATGTAGGCAAAAAAAAGTAATAGTAGCGAACACTTTAGATAACCTGTAAACACCCTAACCAGTTCTGTTACGGCGAGTAAAATTGTAAGAGTGAGGAGTGCTCTCATTGGGGCCGGAAGTAGCTAGCTAGCAAGCTAGCCAAATTTAGCCAGTTAGCTTGGGTGCTTGGTTAGGACAAATATGAATGCATTGGTAGGCAAACTGCAGATGGACGAGTAGGCTACATTCCCCATTGTTTAACAGTGCAATTTGATGGGCAACTAGCTGAAGAAGTTTGAATGTGTTTACCGAAATGTTCTTTGTTAGATTTTAGTTAATCTTGCTCTGGCTAGCATTAGTTGTTGATCTTGTTCAATAACTGAGGGAGAGAGAGCCTACCATTTAAGGTTGTTTGATCAACAGGTCTGTAAAGTTCCAAAATGTAAGAGGTCTCCCGTGTTACATATTTGCAGAAATCCATTCAGGTGTATTTTGTGGCTTATGGCGAATGCGTTCTAATGATATAAAGTCGTGCTGTTGCAACTGCCTGTAAACACACAGTTCAGTTCAAAGTGAATGATGGCAGGCCTGTGTGGCAAATGGCTTATTTGCATAAAAACCTACTGTAGCTCTGATTGGCTATGGCACAACGGTCTGTGTAGACTCCGGTCTCGGACAAGAAAGATGTTTTTAATTAGGTTTTATTTACTGCAGTGTCTATTAATTGTCCAAACGCATGGCCACTTTCCCACTCTCAATTGCTATAGAGTTTCCACAAATACCTTCGTTAAAAAGTTCATTCCCAAACATTCTAAGAATTTATGAAAACGTGAAAATGACCATATCTAAGTGCTCACTGGTCATAAAATATTTGTAAGTGTCATATTTTTCCTGGGGGTATTAATGAACATTTCAATAAGAGTTCATGCCCTAAAAGGTTGTCAGTTTTACTTTAATGTCCATGTGCGCCATGTACGATGGTTATTATATCAATATTTGCGCATAATGGGGTTTCCACCACCATTTCTCGCATAATTAAATTGACCGACAATAAAAGATCCCAACCTGGCTAGCGTATTTTGTTTTGTCAACAATTGGAAAGTCTATCAACCAATGTGGTACCTTACAGATAATTGTATGTGTGAGATACAAAGATGAGGTAGTCATTCAAAAATTATGTTAAACACTATTGCAAACAGTGCGATTTAGGCTTATTGACTTAAGACATTTCAGCATTTCATTTATAATCAATTTGTTGTTGTTTTTTTAAATCGAAAAACATAATTCCACAATGACATAAAAAAATAATATCCTGAACTCATCCGCCCTAAATGTGACTAGGGTGCTACTTCTGTCTCTTTCCTGATGTTCTTCAACCATGGACCGGGTCACTGTGGCCCAACCTGGTCTCAGAGCATTTCGGATTAGTAAATCTGAGACACTCCATTGAGTATAATATGATAGGTTTCGTATGGTATTTTTAAACTGTGGATGCCCATCATCCATTTCATATATTATGTTTTGAATTACAATTTGTATAATATATGTTACAAATTTGCTAATAAATATTTATTTATTTATTTCACCTTTATTTAACCAGGTAGGCAAGTTGAGAACAAGTTCTCATTTACAATTGCGACCTGGCCAAGATAAAGCAAAGCAGTTCGACAGATACAACGACACAGAGTTACACATGGAGTAAAACAAACATACAGTCAATAATACAGTATAAACAAGTCTATATACAATGTGAGCAAATGAGGTGAGAAGGGAGGTAAAGGCAAAAAAGGCCATGGTGGCAAAGTAAATACAATATAGCAAGTAAAACACGGGAATGGTAGTTTTGCAATTGAAGAATGTGCAAAGTAGAAATAAAAATAATGGGGTGCAAAGGAGCAAAATAAATAAATAAATTAAATACAGTTGGGAAAGAGGTAGTTGTTTGGGCTAAATTATAGGTGGGCTATGTACAGGTGCAGTAATCTGTGAGCTGCTCTGACAGTTGGTGCTTAAAGCTAGTGAGGGAGATAAGTGTTTCCAGTTTCAGAGATTTTTGTAGTTCGTTCCAGTCATTGGCAGCAGAGAACTGGAAGGAGAGGCGGCCAAAGAAAGAATTGGTTTTGGGGGTGACTAGAGAGATATACCTGCTGGAGCGTGTGCTACAGGTGGGAAATGCTATGGTGACCAGCGAGCTGAGATAAGGGGGGACTTTACCTAGCAGGGTCTTGTAGATGACATGGAGCCAGTGGGTTTGGCGACGAGTATGAAGCGAGGGCCAGCCAACGAGAGCGTACAGGTCGCAATGGTGGGTAGTATATGGGGCTTTGGTGACAAAACGGATTGCACTGTGATAGACTGCATCCAATTTGTTGAGTAGGGTATTGGAGGCTATTTTGTAAATGACATCGCCAAAGTCGAGGATTGGTAGGATGGTCAGTTTTACAAGGGTATGTTTGGCAGCATGAGTGAAGGATGCTTTGTTGCGAAATAGGAAGCCAATTCTAGATTTAACTTTGGATTGGAGATGTTTGATATGGGTCTGGAAGGAGAGTTTACAGTCTAACCAGACACCTAAGTATTTGTAGTTGTCCAAGTATTCTAAGTCAGAGCCGTCCAAAGTAGTGATGTTGGACAGGCGGGTAGGTGCAGGTAGCGATCGGTTGAAGAGCATGCATTTAGTTTTACTTGTATTTAAGAGCAATTGGAGGCCACGGAAGGAGAGTTGTATGGCATTGAAGCTTGCCTGGAGGGTTGTTAACACAGTGTCCAAAGAAGGGCCAGAAGTATACAGAATGGTGTCGTCTGCGTAGAGGTGGATCAGAGACTCACCAGCAGCAAGAGCGACCTCATTGATGTATACAGAGAAGAGAGTCGGTCCAATAATTGAACCCTGTGGGACCCCCATAGAGACTGCCAGAGGTCCGGACAGCAGACCCTCCGATTTGACACACTGAACTCTATCAGAGAAGTAGTTGGTGAACCAGGCGAGGCAATCATTTGAGAAACCAAGGCTGTCGAGTCTGCCGATGAGGATGTGGTGATTGACAGAGTCGAAAGCCTTGGCCAGATCAATGAATACGGCTGCACAGTAATGTTTCTTATCGATGGCGGTTAAGATATCGTTTAGGACCTTGAGCGTGGCCGAGGTGCACCCATGACCAACTCTGAAACCAGATTGCATAGCAGAGAAGGTATGGTGAGATTCGAAATGGTCGGTAATCTGTTTGTTGACTTGGCTTTCGAAGACCTTAGAAAGGCATGGTAGGATAGATATAGGTCTGTAGCAGTTTGGGTCAAGAGTGTCCCCCCCTTTGAAGAGGGGGATGACCGCAGCTGCTTTCCAATCTTTGGGAATCTCAGACGAGACGAAAGAGAGGTTGAACAGGCTAGTAATAGGGGTGGCAACAAATTCGGCAGATAATTTTAGAAAGAAAGGGTCCAGATTGTCTAGCCCGGCTGATTTGTAGAGGTCCAGATTTTGCAGCTCTTTCAGAACATCAGCTGAACGGATTTGGGAGAAGGAGAAATGGGGAAGGTTTGGGCGAGTTGCTGTTGGGGGTGCAGTGATGTTGACCTGGGTAGGAGTAGCCAGGTGGAAAGCATGGCCAGCCGTGGAAAAATGCTTATTGAAATTCTCAATTATGGTGGATTTATCAGTGGTGACAGTGTTTCCTATATTCAGTGCAGTGGGCAGCTGGGAGGAGGTGTTCTTATTCTCCATGGACTTTACAGTATCCCAGAACTTTTTTGAGTTAGTGTTGCAGGAAGCAAATTTCTGCTTGAAAAAGCTAGCCTTGGCTTTTCTAACTGCCTGTGTATAATGGTTTCTAGCTTCCCTGAACAGCTGCATATCACGGGGGCTGTTCGATCTTGGTTGAAGACAGCAGAGGTGTATTTAGAGGGGAAGTTGGTTAGGATGATATCTATGAGGGTGCCCGTGTTTAAGGCTTTGGGGAGGTACCTGGTAGGTTCATTGATAATTTGTGTGAGATTGAGGGCATCAAGTTTAGATTGTAGGATGGCTGGGGTGTTAAGTATGTTCCAGTTTAGGTCACCTAGCAGCACGAGCTCTGAAGATAGATGGGGGGCAATCAGTTCACATATGGTGTCCAGAGCACAGCTGGGGGCAGAAGGTGGTCTATAGCAGGCGGCAACGGTGAGAGACTTGTTTTTAGAGAGGTGGATTTTTAAAAGTATAAGTTCAAATTGTTTGGGTACAGACCTGGATAGTAGCCTGCAGAGTTCTGTCCTATCTTTGCAGTAGATTGCAACACCGCCCCCTTTGGCAGTTCTATCTTGTCTGAAAATGTTGTAGTTTGGAATTAAAATTTCTGAATTTTTGGTGGTCTTCCTAAGCCAGGATTCAGACACAGCTAGAACATCCGGGTTGGCAGAGCAGTGAATAGAACAAACTTAGGGAGGAGGCTTCTAATGTTAACATGCATGAAACCAAGGCTATTACGGTTACAGAAGTCGTCAAAAGAGAGCGCCTGGGGAATAGGAGTGGAGCTAGGCACTGCAGGGCCTGGATTCACCTCTACATCGCCAGAGGAACATAGGAGGAGTAGAATAAGGGTGCGGCTAAAAGCAATAAGAATTGGTCGTCTAGAACAGAGAGTAAAAGGAGGTTTCTGGGGGAGATAAAATAGCATCAAGGTATAATGTACAGACAAAGGTATGGTAGGATGTGAATACAGTGGAGGTAAACCTAGGTATTGAGTGATGAAGAGAGAGATATTGTCTCTAGAAACATCATTGAAACCAGGAGATGTCATTGCATGTGTGGGTGGTGGAACTAATAGTTTGGATAAGGTATAGTGAGCAGGACTAGAGGCTCTACAGTGAAATAAGCCAATAAACACTAACCAGAACAGCAATGGACAAGACATATTGACATTAAGGAGAGGCATGCTTAGTCGAGTGATCAAAAGGGTCCAGTGAGTGGAGAGGTTGGTTGGGGGTCACGGCGATTTAGACAGCTAGCCAGGCCATCGGTAGCAAGCTAGCATAGGATGGAGGTCTGTTATTAGCCACCTCTTGCGTTCAGTCAGTAGATTAGTGGGGTTCCGTGTGGTAGAGGGGATTAATCCAAATCACACAACAACAACAAAAACAATAGATATAGTTATAGAGGCCCAAGAAGAAAACATAATAATAATAAAAAATAAATAAATTGTCCGATTGTCTATTCAGATAGCAGCCGGTAAGACAGCTAACGGTTAGCAGGCCGCAGATGGGCGTTCAGGTAACGTCGCGACGGAGGAGCCAACCGGATAACTCCTTCGGGTAGATAACGTCGGCAGTCCAGTTGTGAAGGCCCGGTGGGGCTCCGCATAGGCAGTAAAACGGGTCCGGATAGGTGACTGCAGCCCAGGAGTGATTGATGGAACTCAGGAGTGATTGACGGAGCTGGCTAGCTCCGGAATAATTTATGTTTGCTCCGGAATCGACGAAAGACGATAGTCACACGGATAGCAGCTAGCTAGCTGTGAGATCCAGGTATGAATGTCCAGAGAGCAGTTGAAATCCAAGGACATTGAGAGAAAAATTGGTCCGGTATGTTCCGTTCCGAGCCGTACAAAACTGGCGATAGACTTTCGAGCTAAAGGATAGCTGATGACCACAAACCGTGGGTAGCTGAATACTAACGATTTGCCAGTAAAGAAGCTAACTAGCTTCTGAACTAGCTTCTGATTAGCTTCTGGATTAGCTTCTGATTAGCTTCTGGATTAGCTTCTGGGCTAGCTTCTGGCTAGTTTCTGGCTAGCTTCTTGGAGGATTACAGATTTGAGGTAAATAATACTTTTTTATAAACATAAATATGTGAGGCGGGTTGCAGGAGAGTGTTTTGAAGATGAGTTGATGGAAAATAAAAAGTATGTGAAAAAAGTAGTAAAATATATATATATATATACATACACATACACGGACACGACAAGACGAGGACAAAAGACGTCTGCACTGCTATGCCATCTTGGAATCCATGTATATTGTATATGTTATGAATTCAAAATTGTTGTGGCTAACATTAGCTAGATGGCTAACGTTAGATAAGCTAGGGGTTAAGGTTAGGACTTAGGTTAAAGGGTTAATGTTAGGGGGATGGTTAGGGGGGATAATGGTTAAGGTTGGCTAACATGCTAAGTAGTTGCAAAGTAGTTGAAGAGTTACTAATTAGCTAAAATTGTCTGATGAGATTTGAACAGGCAATGTTTGGGTTACTAGACATTTGCGTTATACACCTACGCCCACCCAACACGTTTAGCCTTAAGTAACCTTCTGTCTTATTAGGCTGAAAAATGGCAACAGAATGTTGGCTAAGCTAGAACACTAGCGCGAGCCCATAGCAAATGAATAGAAACAAACGTTTGGAGTAACACTTAGAATTCAATTTCGCATAAATAGCACAAAAAAATGTATATTTTTTATTTTACCACTACAATCTGTTCTTAGGACGAAACTGAAAAATAACTTGTGTAGAAAGTAAACATCCACATCTCGATGGTGCCAAGTGTGCTTATGTCTAAATAACGAGGAAGTGGGGGGGGGATTCTACTTTTTACTATTTCTGGTCTTGCGATCGATGACAGCAGAGTACGTTGCCCAACCTTATGTAATTAGAAAGAGGAGAATATGCTGATTCAAATGGTGTCCCACTTGAAAAAAAATCTAAATATACGCATTGCGAGATATTTGGCAAAATATACCAGCATGCTTCTCCATAGGAAAACAAATGAGGGGAGCTCAGCGTTCCAAGGGCAAAAGGTATTTCGGGGCTGGCGTTTGATGACAACCGAGTACGCTGCCCAGCCTTGCATAATTAGAAAGAGGAGATTCTCATGATTAAAGTGGTGTCCAATTTGCAAAAATCGAAATATACACATTGCGAGATATTTGGCAACACAGACATACCTATATTTCCCAATGGGAAACAATGGGACGACCTCAGAGTTCTGTGAGTAATTTTTTGTTGTTGTTTACATTTTAACTACCAGCAGCGTGGGCAGCTCTCATTGCCAACAATAGCAAAGCAAGCATTGTGGCGTAGAACAATAGGCTGGGAATAGAACGTTTGGAAGGCGAGTTAGTCTTCCGGCGCCGACAGAGATGGCCGCCTCGCTTCGCGTTCCTAGGAAACTATGCAGTTTTTTGTTTTTTTACATGTTATTTCTTACATTAGTACCCCAGGTCATCTTAGGTTTCATTACATACAGTCGAGAAGAACTACTGAATATAAGATCAGCGTCAACTCACCATCAGTACGACCAAGAATATGTTTTTCGCATCGCGGATCCTGTGTTCTGCCTTACAAACAGGACAACGGAATGGATCGCATGCAACGACCCAAAAAAACGACTCCGAAAAAGAGGGAAACGAGGCGGTCTTCTGGTCAGACTCCGGAGACGGGCACACCGTGCACCACTCCCTAGCATTCTTCTTGCCAATGTCCAGTCTCTTGACAACAAGGTTGATGAAATCCGAGCAAGGGTAGCATTCCAGAGGGACATCAGAGACTGTAACGTTCTGTGCTTCACGGAAACATGGCTCACTGGAGAGACACTATCCGAAGCGGTGCAGCCAACGGGTTTCTCCACGCATCCCGCCGACAGAAACAAACACCTTTCTGGTAAGAAGAGGGGCGGGGGCGTATGCCTTATGGCTAACGAGACATGGTGTGATGAAAGAAACATACAGGAACTCAAATCCTTCTGTTCACCTGATTTAGAATTCCTCACAATCAAATGTAGACCGCATTATCTACCAAGAGAATTCTCTTCGATTATAATCACAGCCGTATATATCCCCCCCAAGCAGACACATCGATGGCTCTGAGCGAACTTTATTTAACTCTTTGCAAACTGGAAACCATTTATCCGGAGGCTGCATTCATTGTAGCTGGGGATTTTAACAAGGCTAATCTGAAAACAAGACTCCCTAAATTTTATCAGCATATCGATTGCGCAACCAGGGGTGGAAAAACCTTGGATCATTGTTACTCTAACTTCCGTGACGCATATAAGGCCCTGCCCCGCCCCCCTTTCGGAAAAGCTGACCACGACTCCATTTTGTTGATCCCTGCCTACAGACAGAAACTAAAACAAGAGGCTCCCACGCTGAGGTCTGTCCAACGCTGGTCCGACCAAGCTGACTCCACACTCCAAGACTGCTTCCATCACGTGGACTGGGATATGTTTCGTATTGCGTCAGACAACAACATTGACGAATACGCTGATTCGGTGTGCGAGTTCATTAGAACGTGCGTTGAAGATGTCGTTCCCATAGCAACGATTAAAACATTCCCTAACCAGAAACCGTGGATTGATGGCAGCATTCGCGTGAAACTGAAAGCGCGAACCACTGCTTTTAATCAGGGCAAGGTGTCTGGTAACATGACCGAATACAAACAGTGCAGCTATTCCTTCCGCAAGGCTATCAAACAAGCTAAGCGTCAGTACAGAGACAAAGTAGAATCTCAATTCAATGGCTCAGACACAAGAGGCATGTGGCAGGGTCTACAGTCAATCACGGACTACAGGAAGAAATCCAGCCCAGTCACGGACCAGGATGTCTTGCTCCCAGGCAGACTAAATAACTTTTTTGCCCGCTTTGAGGACAATACAGTGCCACTGACACGGCCTGCAACGAAAACATGCGGTCTCTCCTTCACTGCAGCCGAGGTGAATAAGTCATTTAAACGTGTTAACCCTCGCAAGGCTGCAGGCCCAGACGGCATCCCCAGCCGCGCCCTCAGAGCATGCGCAGACCAGCTGGCCGGTATGTTTACGGACATATTCAATCAATCCCTATACCAGTCTGCTGTTCCCACATGCTTCAAGAGGGCCACCATTGTTCCTGTTCCCAAGAAAGCTAAGGTAACTGAGCTAAACGACTACCGCCCCGTAGCACTCACTTCCGTCATCATGAAGTGCTTTGAGAGACTAGTCAAGGACCATATCACCTCCACCCTACCTGACACCCTAGACCCACTCCAATTTGCTTACCGCCCAAATAGGTCCACAGACGATGCAATCTCAACCACACTGCACACTGCCCTAACCCATCTGGACAAGAGGAATACCTATGTGAGAATGCTGTTCATCGACTACAGCTCGGCATTCAACACCATAGTACCCTCCAAGCTCGTCATCAAGCTCGAGACCCTGGTTCTCGACCCCGCCCTGTGCAACTGGGTACTGGACTTCCTGACGGGCCGCTCCCAGGTGGTGAGGGTAGGCAACAACATCTCCTCCCCGCTGATCCTCAACACTGGGGCCCCACAAAGGTGCGTTCTGAGCCCTCTCCTGTACTCCCTGTTCACCCACGACTGCGTGGCCACGCACGCCTCCAACTCAATCATCAAGTTTGCGGAAGACACAACAGTGGTAAGCTTGATTACCAACAACGACGAGACCGCCTACAGGGAGGAGGTGAGGGCCCTCGGAGTGTGGTGTCAGGAAAATAACCTCACACTCAACGTCAACAAAACTAAGGAGATGATTGTGGACTTCAGGAAACAGCAGAGGGAACACCCCCCTATCCACATCGATAGAACAGTAGTGGAGAGGGTAGCAAGTTTTAAGTTCCTCGGCATACACATCACAGACAAACTGAATTGGTCCACTCACACAGACAGCATCGTGAAGAAAGCGCAGCAGCGCCTCTTCAACCTCAGGAGGCTGAAGAAATTCGGCTTGTCACCAAAAGCACTCACAAACTTCTACAGATGCACAATCGAGAGCATCCTGGCGGGCTGTATCACCGCCTGGTACGGCAACTGCTCCGCCCTCAACCGTAAGGCTCTCCAGAGGGTAGTGAGGTCTGCACAACGCATCACCGGGGGCAAACTACCTGCCCTCCAGGACACATTTTACATTTACATTTAAGTCATTTAGCAGACCTACACCACCCGATGTTACAGGAAGGCCATAAAGATCATCAAGGACATCAACCACCCGAGCCACTGCCTGTTCACCCCGCTATCATCCAGAAGGCGAGGTCAGTACAGGTGCATCAAAGCTGGGACCGAGAGACTGAAAAACAGCTTCTATCTCAAGGCCATCAGACTGTTAAACAGCCACCACTAACATTGAGTGGCTGCTGCCAACACACTGACACTGACTCAACTCCAGACACTTTAATAATGGGAATTGATGGGAAATGATGTAAATATATCACTAGCCACTTTAAACAATGCTACCTTATATAATGTTACTTACCCTACATTATTCATCTCATATGCATATGTATATACTGTACTCTATATCATCGACTGCATCCTTATGTAATACATGTATCACTAGCCACTTTAACTATGCCACTTTGTTTACATACTCATCTCATATGTATATACTGTACTCGATACCATCTACTGTATCTTGCCTATGCTGCTCTGTACCATCACTCATTCATATATCCTTATGTACATATTCTTTATCCCCTTACACTGTGTATAAGACAGTAGTTTAGGAATTGTTAGTTAGATTACTTGTTGGTTATTACTGCATTGTCGGAACTAGAAGCACAAGCATTTCGCTACACTCGCATTAACATCTGCTAACCATGTGTATGTGACAAATAAAATTTGATTTGGTGCCACGGTACTCAATAGAACTAATAAAAGCTGGCAAGGTGAAAAATACCCTAAAATAAGGCAGCGTGCAATTAACTAGTTTTTATCTGAAAAAAAGCATAGTTAAAAATGTCAAGTGTCCAATGTAACCATACCAAAAGCAACAAGAGTCCCGGATTTACATTTACTATGTTGCGTCTGGTCTATGAGACCAGGTTGTGTGGCCGGGAAACATGTTATGCACCACAGGCGTAATTGTCCTTTCTGTTGACACTGACTGTTGGGAAGATAATTCAGAGGACAGTAGCTAGCTCTCATCATAGACAATGACTAGACTTTGTTCCATGTCGTTAGTTAGCTCCACATGAACGCGAACTAATGCTATTAACATCACTCTGGCCCCTGTTGTGAAAACTAAGACGGTAACTAACCAACTAAATTATCAGCATTGGCTATAGTTAGCTATGCTAAAACAAAAAACACTGCCTGTTTGACAAACCTCGGTGGTTTGGTTCACGGTTCTATCTGTCTGAAGAGCTAACGTTAGCTAGCAGCTAACAAGCATAGGCAAAACGTTGGTCTAGCACACGCAGCTACGCAGGACAATTCTGTAAGATACTTCTGAGCTAAAGTTATCCACTTCATAGTAATTTGCCCAATTGCCCCCGTGACATAGCTATGTTGCTAGCTAGCCAGCTAACGTAACTCAAAATAATAAATCTAGCTGCTAGCTAACTATTAACTAATCTAAAAATCCCTCACCTTCCCCGATGCGCCGTCTCCGATGACTACAATTTTAAGTTGCTTATCTTGACTCTCCTCTTCTGAGTCCGACATATTGAAATATATTGCAATGAAGATATTATTGTACTGAATATGTAGCTACTGCTATTCACAGTAATATCGTCAAAGCCTTTGAATATAGCTAGCTTGCTATTCAGTTAGCTAAAATAGACCCAGCAGCAGACGCCATGTTTCACCTACCACTCATGCCAGGCATGTTCCATTTATGTTTTGTAAGCCTGTTATTTACAAACCCTTTATCGGCCAACTGAAATACTTGTACATTAAGGACACATTTGATGTTACAACTTTTACTTTAAAAAATATATCATCCAATAATAGCAAATAAAGAAGGTTAACATTTTCATTGAATAAAACTGCTTTACAATGGACCAGTCCAAGGACCTGAACGCTCAACAGTGACCATAGACTACGCGTCCTTGTTGCTATGGTAATCAAGGTCAAAGACTGAGAGGCATTCTTTCCAGATAAAGAAATGTAGAATTTAAAAGTATTGACCATTCCATAAATAATCATTTTCTCCCACCACATGATGTAGCATAAAATAACTGTATGAACTAAAGTATGTAGCTATACACCTTCAAAAACGTTCCACATCTCCTAGCCTAGCCTATTCATCATGATGGTCCAAAAAAATATTCAAATTCCCAGGTAGCCCGAGGCCCTAATGGATTTTATTTTCAGTAGACCTGAATTGTGTTAATATGGGATTGCGGCTACTCAATCATAGTGATCCATTCAGACGTGGTTTAAATTATAATTTTACTAATCCCATGTGCCTCAGTTGCTGGAGCATGGTGCTAGCAACGCCAGGGTTGTAGGTTCGATTCCCACGGGTGACCAATAAGAAACAAGTATGGACGTACTTGGCTACTGTAAATGACTCTTGATGAGCATCTACTAAGTGACTAAAATGTTACACCAATTAATGCTGTCGCTGTCTCCATGTTGGGAGCACATTCGTCGTTTGCAGAGGAGTATGGAATATAATATATAGAATATCCTTTTCATTTTAGTTTAGGAATGAACGTGAGAAAATGCATGTAGCTGTTACTTCGCAAAAGCATATTGTATTCGGCCTAGATAGCCTATATCTTCAAAGTAATATGTTGATTTTCATTTATGTTAAATTTAGGTTAATGGTTCATTAAAAATAGTTATACATGTATTCATTTCAAATTTCACCGTTTTCAAGATGGCGTCAGTTTAATTCAGTCTGTTATAGGAGATGTTATGTGGTCACCGGGGCCGACCAGCAGGTAATACAGAGGAATTTGCACCTGGAGCGGTTTGAATCCGGTGGCAGTGACTGTCATGTCAATATTGGCCCATCAACGTGGTAAGTGAGGGTGCCAAGTTATAAGAGTATTGTGAAGGTATATGCGTGAAAGACCCTAAACTGGACCAAAAAAAAGGCACAGGTATGCACACACAAAGCATGCAATGTATAGGTTATTGAACATAAATATGTGTTATGCGGAAGTAACTTTGATATTGTTGTTACTGTATAGTGAAACAAAATAGACTCCAGTACAGATGCTACGTAAATTGTTTGATTGATTTCAAATGAAATTGTTGGGCTACATGATAGCGAGCAGTTATGAAATCTAAGAAAATATTATTGCCAATATCTTGCACATGTTCTTCAATTATGGGTACCATCAGAACCCTCATAAATATCTGTAAGAATGGAAAATTAATTTTCATAATACAAAAAGTACTATTTTTCAGCAACATAAAGCCTTAATGAATCTTCAGAATCTTCAGTGAAAATCCAAGGCAGTGGTGTAATGGCACGGAAAGGGCACATATTCAGTCGAGACGGGACACCGATTCACTAAACAGGTATGGCCCAGACTCATCCAAAAACAACAATAACACGTTTTCATTTTCTCCCGTCTCACGTTGGTTGTTTGGAAATGCAGAGGAAAAGTAGAGATTCATTTGAGGACACATGGGCAAATAGATGTCATAAGGTGAACGCACCAATTTGTAAGTCGCTCTGGATAAGAGCGTCTGCTAAATGACTTAAATGTAATGTAAATGATATGGTCATGTGGTATAGTAATGACATTTGTTACAATATTAATGTTAATATAGAATAGCTACATCTGCTTGTTGGAAGGACTAGTCACTAGAGGTCATCCCTAATCATTATTAAATATCCCTAATAACATAATAATGCATAATACGGTATGTGTATTGTTTATGATTAGGTTTCCCTTCTCTTAGGTGAGTACATATATTAATCAATAAAGCAATAACTATTTTAAATATGTATGAACAAAAACAAATGTGAGAACCAATCTTCAGGCTATGCATAATGTTAGACTACATAGGTCCTATTTAATGCATGATTTTTTAATACGTGTGAATATATTTTCGCATTGTGTGGTACAACCTACAGCCTACACTAGTAAATGTTTAGGTGGGTTGGTAAAGTTTATTTTGATACATTTCTCACATAAAATGTCAAACACCCAATAATGATATTCATTTGGTAGCCTAATCTTTTAATTTAATCAGCATAATAGCTTCTATCGGGAATTGCAGCATGGGTCAGGCTAGCGGGAAAATATTTGATGTGCTATTTTACAATAGCCAACTATCAAATACATATTTCATTTGTTTTATGTAGGCTATAGGCCAGCTCAGTACTATACAATAGTATACATTGCCAAATTATGCTGCGTCATTGTTTGCAAAATAAAAGTGTACAATATTTAGCTTGTTTATGCAGTAGGCTAAACAATAACATACATGTTATAGGCTAGGCTATAACTTTTGATATTTTAAATGATATCTTTCTTGAACGTTACATTTGTATCCATTCGGAATCGAATCTCTGAAAATATATAGACAGACATCGAACGCTATAGGTTTTAGACTGTTCAAAGACCGTTCTATTCCAATAACCAAGAGTAGTCAGACTAGACTATGCTTAGTACCTTTTTACTTATTATAAGAATTGTTGATGCACAAGACCAATCCACGTATAGATTCAGTTTTGTCTCGCAACTAATATTGCAACATCATTTTTCAACCGCCATGTCCACGAGCTCTAATCTATACATCCCCAAGTCGATATGGACGCGTGACATTCTGTCGTATACCCTCTCCCGACCTTGTTGTGCCCCTCAGGTCATCGTTTATAACCTACAGTTTCTTTCGAGACTGAGAGGTACACATTGGATCAGTATCTTAAAGCTGATGTAGGGTCATTGTATAGGTTATCACAGTTCAGAAGTTGTGTGAAATTCTTTATCGTGCAGTTTACCCTGAGTTGTCAAACCTAGTTGCTTCTGTTTTTTGTCATTTCATTTTTCAGATTATCACTAGCAATAGAAAATGTATCTTGCATTTTCTCGATCGGTATGGTTTAATGTTACTTAACCATTATTGAAATAGACTAGAGTGTAAGCGCTTGCTTGGCCTTCAACACTAGTCAAGCCGTCTGGAAATAGGCCTACTCGTTTGATATTAGGCTACATTTGACAAACGAAATATTTAAACTACTGTATAGGCTGGATAGTCACTTTTACAATTATAAATGTTCTTAAATTATATATTAGTATACTATTTACTTTGATGCGATACATACCTCCTTCTCCATGATTTACTTATTTATTTATCGTAGGACGTTTGTTTGGGTTTAATGTATGGAAGTATTACCCGAGATAGACTACTCCACGAGATCTGAAAATCGATCAAAATGTAATTAACATTTTATGAGCTATATATATATATATATATATATATATATATATATATATATATATAGGCTACCTACCATGTGTGGCAACTTATATACATCACCGCGATGACCTTGATGGTTTAAATGGTGGAGGTCAAAATGTACCATTTAATATGAAATTAAGCAAGGACACCTGCTGGGTATTTTACATTTTCATTATATATTTTCTTTAGGGTTGTTATTATTTCGATTGAACATTTTGTAATTTTTGTGCATTCTATTTTTATCGTGATTAATTGCATTGTCTGAAAGCGTTCAAAATATACTGAAAGCATCCAAAATACACAATGTATACAGCTAAAAACAACAAATCCGTTGAGGTTACAGAAAGTGTGCTTTATCAATTGACTTGATTTTGCTAACCATTATCTTGGACAAAATCAAAACATCAGAATTCTTGTAATGCTTTTTGTGCTTTTTGTATATATCAAATCTTAAAGCAAATTCTGAATTTAAGATGAATCGTGTAACCACAGCAAATTCTAAAATCTACTCGATATGAGTTTTTTTAATCGTTTGACAGCCCACGTTCTCTTATTTGAAATGTATGCAGTTTTGTCCTTGAGCTGTTCTTGTCTATCAATGTTCTGTATGTCATGTTTTATGTTTTGTGTGGACCCCAGGAAAAGAGCTGCTGCATGAGCAACAGCTATTGTGGATGCTAATAAATAAATCATCATAGCTGTACTTTTCTCTCGGTGTTTGAAGCAGAGAAATAATTCTGCATATTATCAAAATCCATAATTGCACTATGTCTACAAAGTTCATGTTTGCCTTTCTCCACAAATTCATCCAAATGCAGTCTCCGGATGTGACTACTCAATAAATTATTTTATTTTGAAATGTGAAATGTGTTGTTTTACAAGGTCAGCCATAGTAGTACGGCGCCCCTGGAGCAAATTATGGTTGAGTGCCTTGTTCAAGGGCACATCGACAGATTTTACACCTTGTCAGCTCGGGTATTCGAACCAGCGACCTTTCGGCTACTGGCCGCTATGCTACCTGTCGCCCTAATAATGATGTCACTTAGGTTATTTTCCTTTTGACAAGGCTGCGGATGGTATATACACTTCGTGTGAACGCACTATGAAAAAAAAAATGGAAAAAAATGTGTCCCACCCGCAGCGCAATAGCCTCTCTACATTACTAAATATCGAGGTTCTGTAATTGTGCTATTGTAACCTGACATGTCCACATATCATTTAATTAAGTCTATAGCCTATATACACCGATAGATTTTGCCATGCATATGGAAACATATGGCCTACGGATTTAAGTCTCAAAGAACGTCATATTAAATACCAATTTTCTATCATTAGATCTGCAACTTGATCTAGAACAACAACTGGAACATGTCTCTGCGAGAGAAAATAATTTCACTGATTAAGTCTCATTATACGTGTCAAGCGAACATGTATGGAATTGTCCTTGACATCATGCAAGATCTATATATATATATATATATATATACAGACATTCCGATGATTGTAAGAAAAAGGAAAAAGTACTAATATACTGGTAAATTACTATTCCATGTTGAGTAAATAATGTATGATGTTTCTTGTACTGGCAAACAAAGGAGCAGTGACTAAGAGTGTGTGTGTGTGTGTGTGTGTGTGTGTGTGTGTGTGTGTGTGTGTGTGTGTGTGTGTGTGTGTGTGTGTGTGTGTGTGTCAACAGAGAGTGAGAGAGGGAGAGAACGAGACAGGGAGGGAGAGGAGGAGAGACAGGGAGAGTTTGAAGTTGTTTGTGTGCGAGTCGAGAAACTTATCTATATGGTAAAGAAATATACATTATTTATTAATCTATGTCTACCAGCCTCAAACATTGTGCTCTTGCTCTGATTTAGGCCTGCACAACAACACTCACGAGTCACATTCCGAAAAAGTGCACCAATGTATGCCTATAGATATTAGCGTTCCATACACATGAATTGAGGAGTTCGTTCTGTGGAGACAAATTTGAGCATATTGAGCAATATGGACACGCATATGATCATAATGTTTTGTTTGCTGTTGCAAATAACCATCCTGTGATATACTCTATATTTTGATGCAACCAACTATTGACCTATATTAACACTATTATTAAGGGCTGAGCCCGCTTGGTGACATATTTCGGATTAAACAAAAAATTGTTTTGGAAGAACCTTCATGAATTGGCCTAGGTCTGTATCATTCAAAGTGATACATATAATGTCTAAATAAAATAGGAAGAAAAATACCAAACAATTTGTCAAAACGAGTAGGCCTTGATTGGAATGCGGAGCCGTCTGTTGGATGACATATTTTCTGTAGTTGTTTTGGAACAAAAGGCCTCTACTGTTGGTTGATCAGATCATTTTAAATTATAGTAATTATTTTGAGATTTTTTAGATTGGCATGTATTAGTGTCTTAAAGACAATTCCACATGGGCCTATTGCGATCTTGCGATTTCAAAAGTGACAAACGATAACACGAATTGATCGGCCTGCACGCCACATAGATAGCCCTATAGCCTAGCTCCTGAAACCAGTTCAGTTTAATTTCTTTGTTATTTGAAAATAAGCGAAGAATATTTCATTTGTCAGAGCTTGTCTGATTCAAGCCATGGTTCATTCGCGTAATCCATTTGCTAAGATATATGCGTAACAAAACAATTATGCACGATTTACACATGTCCTAAAAAGGTATTGTCTCTTCCATGTAAATCATTCATTTCACCTTTTCCTTTGCTGTGTGTTGCATCTCGGCTCTGCTGGGCTCACCTCAGCCAGCGGCGCCCACCCCTGCGTTGCAAGCCAGCTTGGCACAGATGGGCATACAGCCTTGGTTAAGGAGATATGTTTCGCATAAAGTAACGGGAAACGATTCCACTCACAAAATATGTCAAATCACGATGCAGACTACGTTTTCAATTATTTCAATCTAGCTGTTAAAAACCATTTGGATTTATATAGGCCTACGGATGTGGCCTACCAACGTGCTACTACATGGCATGTGTTCTACATTTGACCTACCATGGTACAGGCTTAGTACATGACAAAAAATCGGAACTCATGATTTACATTTCAAAACATACTTTCAACCATCTTCATGCTTTGCGCATAGGCCTACACGCATTCCCTCCAAATGTCATGCAAACGCTCTCATGTATAAAAACAAGTCGAATGGGTAGACAATGAAATGGAGTTAATGCATACCTATGTGGGTGTTTGCATTTCACCAATCAAAAGTTGAAAAGAAGAATTTCAACTGACCAAATATTTCACTCTTAATGAGATGTCTTCGTATGCAGGCATGAGACGGAATGCCATGTCAATGGGATTTGGGATAGGTCATGTAGAATAACAGCCCTTCCAATAACGCCGATTTGTATTTCATTTTAGCAATTATATTTTTAAGACAAACGGTGTTTGTAGAGAAACAAGCTATTAACATAATCATTGGAGTTGTCCTTTGGGCTGGTATCAGATATAGGCTATAGCCCGCAAAGTACTCGATAAGAGTTTGTGCAAGAATTATCCAGAATACGAATACGAAGATTGAAATGCCCTTTGTGCTTGGAACCAGGGTGTCAGGTAGATAGCCTAGCAGTTAAGAGCGTCGATCTAGTAACTGAAAGGTCTCTGGTTTGATTCCCTGTGCTGACTAGATTTTTAAAAATCTATCGATATGCCCTTGCGCAAGGCACTTAACCCTAATTTGCTCCAGGGTCCGGGTACTACAATGGGTGACCCTGTAAAACAACACATTTCACTGCATCTATCCGATGTGTCCCTTACAAATAAAGATAGTACTTTTTAAACTGCAGTCGACTGTGAAATTTTGGACACAGTTATTGCAGAATAATTGCAGCTTACTGTATGTAGTTGAACTGTAACTGTAACTGCAGTCACAATGGAAAATTACTGCAGTATTTGCAGCATACTGCAGTTGTGCTACACTCTAACTTCAGTTATACTACAGTATGCTGCAGTTATACTGCAATATTCTTTCGTAAGTGGTGTAACAATAAAATATGTATTTATTTTTACCCTAATTGCTCTTGTAAGTCGCTCTGTATAAGAACGTCTGCTAAATGACTAAAATGGAAAATGGGACCATTTCTGTTGGTTTTGTCAGTGAGATGATATGTTGAAAAATACTATAAAAGTTCCTCTGATTTATTAAAAATTAGCCTATCGTTTGCTGTTTATTTCTTGCCGCACGGAAAAAGTAGCCTATCTACCCGAAATAGTATCGATTTTGAAATTAGTTGTGGTTATAAAAGTCAGTCCATAGGCTTACGTTTTTCTCTCCCTTTACCTCCTTAACACCCAAACACTCATGGGTATAGATATCTTCATGTTGACACATCTCGAAGGTTCCTGTCAGTTTACATAGTTCAGGAATCGGGGACCCATAAATCATTGTCTGGCAGGTGTATTAGTGGGGAGGCAAATGAGGATTAGTGTATGGCCAACCTGTCAGGAAGTTGTGCAGTAAGGGTGGTAGCACTGAGGTGTGTGTGGTTTAAACTAGGGCCGCTAGGATAGCCTATAAGGCTTATAGGCTATGATTATGATGTAGTCATCACATATCAGAACCGACTACTTGGCTACCTTTACTTTTAATAATAATACAAAATAATTATAAGAATAATCATCTACTTGTTAGTTTTATGGTTCTTTATTTGTATATCTATTAACTTTGTTCAGCCAAATTAAATTATATGAATCAGCACAATTCAACTTTCTGTCATTGAATTAACAAGTTCATTCAATCAATTATTCCGTTTCTCAGGAATAAGATGAAATTAATGTATGAAACCCTACCTCTTCAAAGAGTATCTTCAATAATTGCACATGTCTTTTCCTACTAGCACTGACTTTGCTGATAACTTCTTTATTATGGAAAAATATACTTACTTCGACTTTGATGTGGTTATCTCACCTATAGCCATATTAAGATGAATACACTACTTACTGTAAGTTGCTTTGGATAAGAGCTTCAGATAAATTAGCAAAATGTGAAATGTAATTATGTAAATGCAAATAGTGTGGGATTAAAACCATCACATGCTCTTGAACCCTGCAGTTTTGGTGTGCAGAATATTTCTCTCCCATTCTAATTAGACCGCAGTGAGACATGTTAGTTTTAACCTGCTGATAAAGAGTACAGTAATTAATGATGAGCAACTGGAATTTTAAAAAAGGACAATGCTTAATTCATGATTTTTCTTTTAAATATTTTGAAATACATTGGTAGGCTAAATAAATAATCCCCAAACAGTTATTATATAACTGGTTTGAGGGGAATTCCTCAACTGTAGGCTTATATGGTATATACTGTAGCTGCAGAATAAGGTGGGCTTGCCTGGAGCTATGAGGATGATGAAAGGAAACTGACCAAAACCATGTTAGAAAGTAGTTACTACTTAAATTAGGCTACACAAACAAAGAAAATGTATGCTACCAGATACAGGTACTACATGGTATCTGTGCACATAAACGTTGTATATGATGTAATATATGACCACCAATTTAGTAATTTAGGTCGAGAAAATAAAACCCTACATTTGTTGTTGCGATGCAATTTCGTTCATAAATGCATCATGGGTATTTCATTGCTTATTATTATTATTATTAAGTTATTATTATAATTTTGTTTTCATTATGACAACAAGAATGGTTAATAACACAATTACAATTCAATTTAGGCCCACTGATCATGGTCAATAAAACCCCTGTCATATTAACTGAAATTCAGTCCTTACAAAAAAGATTGCTGTTTTGAAATTGCAGTAAAAGTGCAGTATCTGCAGTCAGCAGCTGACTGTGGTATTTTGGATGCATTAGTTGCAGCATGCAGTAATACTGCACTACAACTGCAATCTTTTTTCATGAGGGAAAGTCTAAGGAAAAAAGGACATACATATTAAGGCTCGAATCAAACACGACTTGCTTCAAAATATAATATGCCTGATATGTTTTTAATGTTTGATTTCTCTCTTAATAAACAATCAGATTTAGAACAATTAGAAAATAAGTACATTTTTAACAAGTTCAATTGTTACTGTCTCTGCCACAGTTCACGATAAGGTCATAAGTACAAAAGAAACCTTCAAATCCATATTTCAGTCAGATATATGTCCACACTCTATCTCTATGTTTCGAAAAGTGCTGAAAATCTTACCGTTACCCTACAACCGCAGCATGAAAAGAAAAGCAGTAAGGGAGATATTCGAAATGTCGCTTGGGGGTCTGATATCTCCAATGCTCGTAGTATACATAGGAACATAGATGTTGTAGGCCCCCTCTGGAAGGTTTACACTCCATACAATCTGAAACAATTGCCTAGTGTCATCACTATACCAAGAAAAGTGACATGTTCAGTCTAGACACCATGAGGCAGTTCAAATGATTGACATAACTCACATAAGTAGTTCTGAGTTCATTTAATCTCTCCTGATTTCTTCATAAAAAGTCAATAAAGCAAATGCCTCGATTTCCTGATGGAGGAAAATAAATACAAAGTAGGCTATTCAATTCTCATTGATTCCCAGCACAAGTAGAGAGTGTCCATGCCGGGAGGCAATAGGCGTAGGGGTAGTAATACGACGGCTGGAGAGCGAGGAGCGGAGGCCGCAGTAGTTCTCCGGGGTTGTACTGTCTCTGGTCGTCCCGAACTAACACTTTCACAGCCACTTTCTTTGCTGCAGGGGCCGATGCCATCAAGTCGGCAGCCATTTGACGGCGTTTTGTTTTATATCTGCGGTTCTGGAACCATATTTTGACCTGCGTCTCTGTCAGCTTCAGGGAGGCCGCCAGGTCTGCTCTCTCTGGTCCGGATAGGTATCTTTGGTGATTGAACCTACGCTCGAGCTCGAACACTTGCGCGTGGGAGAACGCAGCCCTTGAACGTTTTTTCCTCTGTTTGGGCTGATCCGAACTTTTATCACAACTGGCCTCGTCTAGGTTGTTGGAATCTGAAAGAATAAATTGTGCATTTTATGTACTATGAACAATAAAAATCATCGCTTTTCTTAGACCACACAAGATGGAATAGTCAAATAGGCCCTAGCTCTTAAAATGCATCCAAGGCTGTCTAAAAACTAGCCTCACAATTTCATAAATCATCATGGCCATATACACATGTTAATGAAATATATAGATTGAAATTAGGCCTAAAAACGTGTGTATGCCATGACATAACATCCCGCTGCCTCATGCGCAAAGGCGGTGCCTCCCTGTGAGTAAAATAGCCTAATGTTTACACCACATTGGTGAAATGATTTGAAGGGATTAGACTGGGATGTTCTCCATAAAGTATTTTTAGAATATTACTTTAAATTATGGTTTCAATTTATGTGTTTACAGACTTTAACCCGATATGTGCCAATAAAAAATGTGTAACTTACCCGAAACATTAGGTTCACAGTCACTAAGACCTTTTGCGTTGTCGACAGCAGTGGATTCATGGTCCGTTTCGTCCTGCAAACTTTCTTCCAGTACGTCTGAAGCAGGATCCCTGTTTTTCTCGGACTTGCAAACGGCCAGCCTCTTGCTGTCATTGTCATCACTGAGACCTGAATCCGAGTCGTAACTTTTCTGGTCGCTGGCCATGCAAGCTCCCTCGTCACTTCTACACGCCGCGGGAAAGTCCTCCGAACCAGTATCCATTTCTCCAAATATTTTCCAACACGCAGTCTTCGAGAAGCAGATGTCCAAATCTGGCAAGTGTCGACTGTCCTCTTTTTTGTTCAAAATGGCTTGGATAGAGAAAGGCATCAAGGAGTTGCTACGAACGGCCATTTCAAAGAGCAACGTTTCTGTCTTGTAAAAATCGTAGATATGGACCAACGTCAAATCATCCGCATTGTATTCCCCTTGAAGCGCTATTACTGCTTTTTTGTACCTCCCAGATTTGGTATCTCATTGCATTTCCACTGAAAAAGCGATGGAAATACTGCGTTCAGCCTATATCCCGAGGCTCGATGCTTCTCCTCCGTCAGCTCTCGCATTAGCCTAAGCTTTCTCTCTTTTCCTGCCTTTTTCACACAGATCCACTATCCAACCTCACCTGTGACAGACAGCGATCCCTCTCAATTTCCTATTGGACGAGAGGAGAGAAAAATCGCGTGATGATTGGCCACTGTAAATTACGACACACTCACGTCCTGTCTGGCAATAAATATGTTTTTTAAAGGTTAACCCCTCACCGGCCAAAAGGGCTGTTGTATATCAAACCGTGAAAATAAAATGACCCATTGGAATGAGAGTAGCCTAGCTAGCATATGTTTCTCTTTAGCCAACGGACACCAATAGATACGCATACACAACTGTAGCCAATGTCACTCAGAATAATAAGAACTTCGAGGTTGATAGTAATACAGCTGTCAGTCTACCTGGGTGGCTGTTGTTGTGCGCCTTCTCCCTATCCATACATAGGCCTACCGTTTGCTCAATAGATGACGTTATTGACGACGACCTTGGCCATGAATCTATACTGTAAATACCAACCACCTGAACCACAGGTAAGATTCACTCGGTGTCAAATGTATTCAATTGAGGTTGATAACTCATCATAAATGTGAAACAAAGAAGAGTTATATGGTAGGGACTATTTGCGTAATGTCTGGAGTTCTTTCTGAGGAGCATCTTCCCGTGAAATAATGATGTAGGCTTTATGTTCTCCTTCTGTATGTTATAAAGCAAATGCCTAAACCCCATTTAATTTCAATGCATGCACATTATGTTTTTCATGGTTTGCCACATGTAGGCCTATAAATGAACTCAGACCTCGGGTGTCGGTGACATGATCTGTGGGCCCGCAAGGCAGCACATTGAGGTAGGATAAATAATTATTTTCTCATTGGCAATTGATCGAATTGAGGTCTTAATAAATTCGTCCAAGATTTATCATTTATCTTGTTTAATTGAGCTGTAGGTAACCTAGCGGTTAAGAGCGTTGGGCCAGTAAATGAAAGGTCGCTTGTTCGAATCTTCGAGTCAACTAAGTGAAAAATCTTTCCATGTGCTCTTGTGCAAGGCACTTAACCTTAAATGCTCCTGTAAGTCATTCTGGATAAGAGCGTCTGCTAAATGACTAAAATGTAATTCAGGAGCCGTGCTTGTGTGTTTCCTCTCGCAATGATACCTCAACAATAGGCTACATATAGGCTAATCTTTAGCCTATTATTTCAGATGTTATATTATCACCATGGTATCGTGCATTTGGTTTAGGATAGAAATAAATACTAAATCAAGTCGAGCAATATGTGTTTGTCTTGTAGCTTTAGGCCTCTCTTTAGGATTAACAAGAACCATCATAATGCATAGTGTAGGTTTTTTAGGATCATAGTGTAGGCATATCATTCATGTAATAGCCTGCGTCCCAATTGGTCAGATTATGTTGTGTTATCTGATAATACCAGGTGTAGCCTCCTTTATAGTCTACGCCAAGGGCTACCACTAGTAATAATAATACATGTCATAGTATTATTTTTATTTGTATAGTTGTTATTGTTATTGGTGTAGATCATATAATTTTTTATCGTGATGTTAGTAAGACATGAATAAACATCAACAACATTCATTCAGCGCACAATGCACGAATTAACCTATATTTATGAGCAGACCGCAAGCGTGAATATTCGAACGCTTCAGCAGTTCCCATAATATAGGCTTCTAACCATGTCACTTTATCCACTATCGTCCACTAGCGTTTATCCACTATCTTCTTTTACATTGACTCATATTTGTGTTGATTGAAAGTTGGTGATATCAGTAGGCCAATACCTGATGCACCATTAACACTAGATACAGGTAATGCATCAGCTGATCTTTTGTATATATATATAAAAACAAGTAAATCAATACAATATGCTACCAATTAAAACACACAAAAGGCGTAACTGGTATTTGTGAATGTCTTCTTGCGCAAAAAAGCAATCGAGTTATGCGCGGTATATGCGTAGGCCTATGTCATTTATTATATAGTTAGGCCTTGATTAATAATATATTTTATGGGCACAATGTAGAGCATAATGTTGAATAAGCAGGGATTTTTAGATTTATTTTGAATTTCAACCGTTTAACAGAATCATAATAGGGTCATTGGCATTGAATCTGATGCTATCATTTCAGATATTTGCAGTGTTATTATTTCCATTCTAAATAGCTTCCTCATTTTGATAACAGTTTGATGATTGCAACAGTTTGCAGTGATATAGATATCAGCATGAACCCACTGTATATAACGTGAGGTCATATGCCTAGAAAATGTATAGGGCAATTGATGACAAGCATATGTTATGAGTGTGTAATCCTATCATACCTAGGCTCATTTTAAAATATTAAAGGTTTTTCAATTGTCAAGTGGATCAATGATGTCATTGGCAGACCTTTTGCGTGTATATGTCCTACCACCTAGTGGTCACTGAGTATACTACTTTGTCATTTGCATATGTGGCATCCTTGACTTTTCCCATTCCAATATGATGATAGTAGATGTTGGGAGGTTGATAAATCAGGGATGTAAATATAATTCTTATTTTAATAACGTTTTCTGAGGTAATGAATTTATACTCAAGAAATCCATATAAAAAGACTGTTACTTACTACTGTCCCTGCAGTTAAAGATATATTAGTGAAAACACTAGCAGCCTGAAGTACATATAGGACCTTTCCCTGCTGTGCAACTGCATGGACCCTGCACCTGGATTAGAAGGGGACCTCATTTTCATTTTTCACAACATCTTAAAAGACTGCTTTTGTGTACAGACAATTGATTGTTCGTTGTGCTACTTTTGCATTTTTATGACGATATCATGACATATGATCCTTGCGAAAAGTTGACTGCTGATCTCACAACAACTCCTTCCTTACAGGAATAACCCCAGCTGACATAAGACTTAAAGTTTGACTTAGTCTTGAAGAGAATTTGAAAAGGTTTTTGTAATGAGTCTTCCCTGCTTTAGCCACAGAAGGAGGGTAAAGAGAAGGTAAGAGAGAATAAGATGGAAAATGGGTCAAATTGAGAGTTTGTTCACGTGCCAGAGGTCCACAAAAGAGGAAGTCACCCTGGTTATCAATACAATGTCAACCAGGACTCCCTGGGCTCCAGTGTGTTTATATAACCAAACTGGGATGAATAATAGAAAGTAAGTAGCTATAAGTGGCAAGAAAACTAAACAGTGTACAGCAAGACAATAAGTGATGCATAGTAAGTGATATGCAATAAAAGCTTCAGCATGTGTATGCATAGAGTAAAGCAAGATTGATGTCACAGATGTATAAAAGCATTTCTTTGCAAAGGAAAGTCATTCATGGCACTCAAGGGGAAAATCTACCTTTAATGAATTCATCCCAAATCGGCGTACCAACTTGTGGTTCAAATTTTTACAGTGTAAGAATTGGCAGAAGTGGTGAAAGAACTAATTGGAAATAAATCCAATGTCCCCATGAATTTCACATATTCTTCCAGACCATCAACAAAAGCATACTTTTGTCCCTTTTCAGAATGTATCTTCTCCATTGCCATTTCATTTGTGGGTGTGGGACTTATGTGCAATTAGTTAGAAATATAAATATACTTGTGAAGAGAGATTCAAAACTGCCCAGACACATATTCTCTCTAGGACCGGGTTTGGAAAACTATATAGAAACCCCATAGTGTTTGAGTAAATGCTTGTTTGTAAGGTCCACATCATGCTCTCTAGCCTGTATATAGAGGGATACTCAGGGACAGCCAAGGTAGATTAGATAAGATGGGTCCCTCTGCTGGCTGGGAAAGACACTGACATGGAGGTGGTGTCGGGCCCACAGGTAAATTTGGGCTTTGTGACATTCAGATGTAGGATCTTAATTTGAGCATCCTGATGCAGGAGATAAAACGTGTAGTTTATTTGATGTTAAAAAAGGCTTCTGAGTCGAGTCGTACAAAATGGAATATAACGTTGCGGATAATGTTCGGAATGACAACATTTCATGTGTACATCTAAAGACCTGCATCACTATACTGAGAGCATTTATTTTTTTTTTTATTTTTTTAGCTTTTGTTAATGTCTTATCTAAGCACTGCAGAACGAGCATAAGGAAGTGTATCGCTGGTTGGGGTAACTTTCTCAAAACCAATTGAAATCTAAAAAATAAAAATAATTTTAAAAAAGAGTCTGGACTATTCTATAACATGCCATTTTCATCCAAAATACAGATTTAGTTCAAATAAAGTGAACATCTCCTTTAAATATTGCAGATTGAACATTTCAAGGTGATTATATGTAATCATTTTAATTATCATCGTTATATTCGATTACAATGATGGCAGATCATTCTGTATGTTGGTGTTATGGAGAGTTGACATAATGTATTCATTTGTCCACAAATTTCATTTTCACTTCCTGAATACCTCCTTGGTGTGATGTAAGGGAGAAAACTACCACACTCCCTGAATACCTCCTCTGTGTGATGTAAGGGAGAAAACTACCACACTCCCTGAATACCTCCTTGGTGTGATGTAAGGGAGAAAACTACCACACTCCATGAATACCTACTTGGTGTGATGTAAGGGAGAAAACTACCACACTCCCTGAATACCTCCTTGGTACAGAAATCCTGGTTAATCGAGCCGCATGACAGAACCATGGTAACATCTCTGTTTCCCATCCTCTCCAGGGTGTGTTTATGACAGGTCCTGAACCTTTGCGTGCTGGTATGAGGAAGGAGGCTTGCAGCACGCCATTCTCCCCCTCTCTTACAAGAACCGCTGCCAAATTGCGTTCAGATGGAGCAATACATGAGAGGGCACTGCCAAGAGTCATTTGCAATACATGCTCCCAAAAGGTCCTCTGCATTTCTCACCAAATATCAGATCCACCCTTAATCAACTTCGACATTGAGAAGTGGAGGAAGAGCGCCACCGACTATAAGTATGCTTTTAGTCACCTAAGTAATGATTCAAATGCCCCTAATCTTTTTTTTCTCAAGAAACATTATCCTTGCATGCGATGAACCACTAAATGGAAGAACCCTTTGGACGGCACACACCTTATACTGTAAATGTTACCAAGAGACAAGGGAAGAGCAGGCCTAGCTGTGCCCTCCTCCTCTTGGAAGTTATTCAAAACAACTCAGCATTGGCTACATTACTGGGCTCACACTCAAAGCACAGGAGCACTTTTTAGTGGGGGGATAGCCCACTGTTACAGTCCAATTCATTTGTGTAGATAGCACAGACATGATTTATAGTGGATTTTCAAGTGTGTTCTACTGACAAACGAGCTCCCATCTGCCTCCGGCACGCAATAGACAATACATGCAACTCAAGCACATTCATGCGAGGCTTCTCTTTAGTCAAGGGCCTCGTTGCCTAAATGCCTCTGTGACGATTCTCTTTCTCCTGCGCTCACACTTCAATAAAAATGTCCTTCATAGAAAACAAGCCTTTCATGAATGTTATGTCAGATGTACTTCTTTTGAATATACACAGGGGTTTATCAGGTAATCAAGGCTTCAAGGATAATTTAGATGTTCTAGAACTAACTGAGGATAGTTGGACTGAGGTGTCTTTGACTGTATATTACCACTTTGAGCTCAATACTGCTCATATGGAGGACTTATTATATTATTATATACACAGTGCATCGAAAAGTATTCAGACCCCTTAACTTTTTCCACATTTTGTTACTTTACAGCCTTATTCTAAATGTATTAAATACATTTTTTGCTCATCAATCTACACACAATACCCAATAATGACAAAGTGAAAACAGATTTTTAGAAATGTTTGCAAATTTATTCAAAATAAAAAGCAGAAATACCTTCTTTACATAAGTATTCAGACCCTTTGCTATTAGACTGGAAGGTGAGCTCAGGCGCATCCTGTTTCCTTTGATCATCCTTGAGATGTTTCTACATCTTGATTGGAGCCCACCAGTGGTAAATTCTATTGATTGGACATGATTTGGAAAGGCACACACCTGTCTATATAAAAGGTCCCACAGTTGACAGTGCATGTCAGAGCAAAAACCAAGCCAAGAGGTTGAAGGAATTGTCCGTAGAGCTCCCAGACAGGATTGTGTCGAGGTACAGATCTGGGGAAGGGTACCAAAACATTTCTGCAGCATTGAAGGTCCCCAAGAACACAGTGGCCTCCATCATTCTTAAATGGAAGCTTGGAAACACCAAGACTCTTCCTAGAGCTGTCCGCCCGGCCAAACTAAGCAATCAGGGGAGAACAATCAGGCCATTATGGTAGAGTGGCCAGACGGAAGCCATTCCTCAGTAAAAGGCACATGACAGCCCGCTAGGAGTTTTCCAAAAGGCACCCAAAGACTCTCAGACCATGAGAAACAAGATTCACTGGTCTGATGAAACCAAGATTGAACTCTTTGGCCTGAATGCCAAGCATCACATCTGGAGGAAACTTTGCACCATCTCTACGGTGAAGCATGGTGGTGGCAGCATCATGCTGTGGGGATTCTTTTCAGCGGCATGGACTGGGAGACTGGTCAGGATCGAGGGAAAGAGGAATGGAGATCCTTCATGGAAACCTGCTTCAGAGTGCTCAGATCCTCAGACTGGGGCGAAGGTTCACCTTCCAACAGTACAACGTCCCTAAGCACACAGACAACAAAGGAGTGGCTTCGGGATGTCCTCGAGTGGCCCAGCCAGAGCCCGGACTTGAACCCGATCGAACATCTCTGGAGAGACTGAAAAATAGCTGTGCAGCAATGCTCCCCATCCAACCTGACAGAACTTGAGAGGATCTGCAGGGAAGAATGGGAGAAACTCCCTAAATACAGGAGTGCCAAGCTTTTAGCGTCATACCAAAGAAGACTCCAAGCTGTAATCGCTGCCAAAGGTGCTTCAACAAAGTACTGAGTAAAGGGTCTGAATACTTATGTAAATGTAATATTCCATTTAAAAAATTCCAAATAACATTTCAAACATTTCTTAAAACCTGTTTGTGGTTTGTCATTATGGGGTATTGCGTGTAGACTGATGAGGATCCCCCCCCATCCATTTTTAGAAAAGGCTGTAACTTGTCAAAATGTGTCAAAAGTAAAGTGGTCTGAATTACGTTGCCGAATGCACTGTAAATTATTTTATGGTGTTCTAGTCTTTGGAAGCTTCTAGAGGTCCCAGATTGTTCATGCCCCTATGCCACCATGTCTTTGCAGCTCCTATGTTGGTCAGTGAAGAAAGTTCTTATGACATTTTTTTTTAAATGACTGAATCTTGTATCCTCTCGCTCTCCCTGGGTTAGGTCAGTATTGGCCAGCAGCATATTATTATGGTTACCACAAACCTAATCTTTGATCTGTTTCTTCTGTGTTGTTTCCTATGACATTTTATTTTGCCATTGTCCCTCTAAAAAGCTGCCAGCGATGGAGTGCTGTGGTGACATGGCTCAAAAACCCAGTCAAGTTAGAGTCAGGGGCTTAACCTCCATCTCTGCCTTAACCATGGTATTTTTTAAATAATGCGTATATAGATTTTTTTTTTTAAGCCTCTACCCTTCTTGGCTGCCTGTCTCTATTTCTGTGACTCTCATATGAAACACTTCTGACATTAAACACCTGTTAACTTTTATGTCTTGTGAGCGGAGAGGCTGAATGGGAGGCCATTATATTCAGTGCCAGTCGCCTTGGCAAAATCCTAGTAGAGGAAAGACCACTCCCAATATTGAGGGGCTATGAGAGTGAGCCCCTTTATCCCAAACAGCCGAGCTAGGCAGTCTGGATCTCACCTCTGTTCAAATCTAACATGCCTTCTATTTCACTTGACAGCTAAGATGAAACCACCTGCTTTCCATAGTGCTCTCCAGTATAAACCACATGGCTAACAAAGAGACTAGCCTAACCTTGATGACACTCATATCAAGTCACAACAGGAGAAGCAAAGCTCTCCCATCTGGAGGATGCGATAAGGATAAGTGATATGGAGTGCGTGGACACATCCCTTAGTCGTGGTATATTGACCATATACCACAAACCAACAAAGTGCCTTATTGCTATTATAAACTGGTTACCAACGTAATTAGAACAGTGAGAAAGTAATTTTTGGTCATTTCCTATGTATACGGCCTGTTATATCAGAACTTTCAACCAATCAGCATTCAGGGCTCAAATCACCCGGTTTATAATGTCTGTTAGATCATGACTGTACTGTACCAACCTAGCGGTCTCTACACAATTAGGTACAATAGTACCTAACACATAGAATTACATAAAGAACATCATTTAATATGATCTATGACCTTACATTTTAGTCCCCATTGTCAGTCCTTTCAGACAGCCAGTCATTAGAAAACAAAAAGGTACCTGGTTACTCCAATGGTATCAATCATTGCCAGGACCAGTGACTAAATGAAAATGGATCCAAAACGTTAAGTGTTAAGATAATATTTAGGGACTGGATTCCTGTACCAGGAAATACCTGAGCAGAACTCCTTAAAGAATCGGATTAAGCATTCCGCAGGAACGGTCGGAAAACTCCATCCAGCGTTTTAAAAAACCTCCAGCATTTCATGGCCCTTTCATGGCTCAGGTGTAGTCATTATTTAAATCCTTGTAATGTGTTAACGATTGTGGCATATTTCATTCTTAGCATGTTAGTTTATTCCCCATTTGTAACCAGGAATGTCATCTCCCCTCAGCTGATTGGTTGACTTCAGCCATGTACACTTTACAGATAGCACATCCATTCACACAACACCTCCACTGAAAAATAACAGTTGAGACTTAACTGCACAGCAGTTAAAACATGTGTGATACACACAGTAGCACTACCTCACCTTAAAGGGGCAATCCGCAGTTGAAACAATAACAAAGCTTAACGTAGTTGTTTAACATGCAAAATGGATTAGACGGCACTTCATGAGTGTTACCAGATGTAACTGTGTGAAAACTATGATGAGTACTATAATTATGCATACGCAAAGTGTGAAGTGTAACACGCGTCATGGGTTTTGAATTAATTTCACATTTAATAATGTCCTGAAACATACCTTCCAGTATAATCAAAAACAAAATGTTCAGTCAATAAGTGAGGAAAGAGTCCCACACACGCCACTTGTTCACCATTTGAAAGGGATTTAATCTCTTCCAATACTGACAACAGGGCATAAGCTCTGTGAGCACACATTACAAAAATAACCAAAAATAGAAATCACTTAATGGGGAAAGTAGTTAGGAGCACAGACAAATCTGTGTAGTAAAAAACAAAATAACAGAAGAAAAAAAAACACAGGGAGAAGACAAACACCTCCTTTACATTCATAGAATGGATACTTCCATGTTCAAGTCCAGTAACAGGAAGAGGCTTCTGGGTACGGAAACAATGAGCAAAAACATAACACAAATTGTAAAAGTACTTGTGAGACTATACCCAGGTTAATAACTTCTATACAACTCTATATGAATGATATCGAAATGTATCTATAGGTCAAAGAAATATAAAACCCTTGAACGTGATGCAGGAACCAAAGGATATATGCCTGCACGACGGCAAATCCTTGGAGTGACCAACACAGACAGAATTCGATTTGTCAGTGACAAAGAATTTCCAGTGTTATGTCCTAGGATTAAAGTCAATGAGGTTCTCCACATAAGACCTTTGATTGGTCTCTAATGCTCCGTTTCATGAGATATTATTAGCTAACATCTTTAAATGACCAGTGCAATCTAAAACATATGGGCCTATGGTGAAGGGTCTATAATACTGTATAGAAATGGAAAGCACCATGAGCTAAATCCAGGTCAGGTGACTGTTTGGAGAACCACCACTGCTAGACCATACTGTCATGCCATCACCAAATGTTCCTATCCAACACATCCACAGGCTTGAATAGAGGGGAGAGGTTCAGATCTGTTAAAATTAATACCGGTATGTATTATGTGAAGTGTTTCTAAAAACAAAGAAGCATTTCAAACTCAAAAAACTCATATGTCAACAGCGCTGTGAATATTCTAATAACTGGGCTTGGGGAAAGCAGGTATTTGTTCATCGCTTGGTCTTTTTGGAAGGGGGCTCCTCAGATTTTTGTCCACCTCTGGTGCGCACTGCTGGGGGGCTGGCTTCACGTTTACGCCCCCCTGCCTTAGCTGACGCCGAGGCCTGTCCTCTCATCCCACTGAAGGGTAATAACAGGTAAGCAAGAGTATGCAGCAACATATATAATGCCCTATTGACAATATATTAGAGGGTCATGTCAAAACAATTATAAAGAGGTCCCTTATAAAAACGAGTTTGCTAGATACTATATAGCATTTCAGAAAATAATCATAACGTTTATACAAATAAACAAGGATTCACACAGTACCAAGAGATGAGCACATCCTGTCACACACACAGACGCAAGCATACACACACATCAACCTACCGTGTGTTTGCTGGGTTGTCCTCTTCACCTCGAGCTCGGGTGGAAGGTTTCCTTGGTTTGTTCCTGGAGAAAATACAAATGGAAAGCAACTTGAGAGAACTGCCTTCTTGCAACCTCAGTGCCAGACACCCCAACAAGATATTGTTGGACAGACTTTGTTCCCTTCTCCCTTATAGTTAATTATGAATGTTTCAGAATTATCTGAAGATGGTTAAGGGCAATGTTACACTAGTTGCTGTTTTCTGTGTGGTGGTTAGATGAAAATGATACACTCCCACTGTTGTTCTATACTGTTTGCAACATATCGTGTATGAAAGGCATTATGTACAGTTGAAGTCGGAAGTTTACATACGTAGGTTGGCGTCATTAAAATTCATTTTTCAACCACTCCACAAATTTCTTGTTAAACTATAGTTTAGGCAAGTCGGTTAGGACATTACTTTGTGCATGACACAAGGAACTTTTCCAACAATTGTTTACAGACAGATTATTTCACGGTATCACAATTCTAGTGGGTCAGAAGTTTACATACACTCAGTTGACTGTGCCTTTAAACAGCTTGGAAAATTCCAGAAAATGATAGCATGGCTTTAGAAGCTTCTGAAAGGCTAATTGACATCATTTGAGTCAATTGGAAGTGTACCTGTGGATGTATTTCAAGGCCTACCTTAAAACTCAGTGCCTCTTTGCTTGACATCATGGGAAAATCAAAAGAAATTAGCCAAGAAATCAGCACCCAATATTTTTTTAGACCGCCACAAGTCTGGATTATCCTTGGGAGCAATTTCCAAATGCCTGAAGGTACCACATTCATCTGTACAAACAATAGTACGCAAGTATAAACACCATGGGACCACTCAGCCGGCATACCGCTCAGGAAGGAGTCACGTTCTGTCTCCTACATAAGAACGTACTTTGGTGCGAAAAGTGCAAATCAATCCCAGAACAACAGCAAAGGACCTTGTGAAGATGCTGGAGGAAACAGGTACAAAAGTATCTATATCCACAGTAAAACGAGTCCTATATCTACATAATCTGAAAGGCCGCTCAGCAAGGAAGAAGCCACTGCTCCAAAATCGCCTTAAAGACAGACTACGGGTTGCAACTGTACATGGGGACAAAGATCATACTTTTTGGAGAAATGTCTTCTGGTCTGATGAAACATAATGACCATCGTTATGTTTGGAGGAAAAAGGGGGAGGCTTGCAAGCCAAAGAACACCATCCCAACCGTGAAGCACGGGGGTGGCAGCATCATGTTGTGGGGGTGCTTTGCTGCAGGAGAAACTGGTGCACTTCACAAAATACATGGCATCCTGAGGAAAGAAAATTATGTGGCTATATTGAAGCAACATCTCAAGACATCAGTCAGGAAGTTAAAGCTTGGTCGCAAATGGGTCTTCCAAATGGACAATGACCCCAAGCATACTTCCAAAGTTGTGGGAAAATGGCTTAAAGACAACAAAGTCAAGGTATTGGAGTTGCCATCACAAAGCCCTGACGTCAATCATATAAAAACATTTGTGGGCAGAACTGAAAAAGTGTGTGTGAGCAAGGAGGCCTACAAACCTGACTCAGTTACACCAGCTCTTTCAGGAGGAATGGGCCAAAATTCACCCAACTTACTATGGGAAGCTTGCAGAAGGCTACCCAAAACATTTGACCTAAGTTAAACAATTTAAAGGCAATGCTACCAAATACTAATTGATGGTATGTAAACTTCTGACCCACTGGGAATGTAATGAAAGAAATAAAAGCTGAAATAAATCACTCTCTACTATTATTTATTTATTTATTTCACATTCTTGAAATAAAAGTGGTGATTTAATTTTAAAACTGATTTAAGACAGGGTATTTTTTTACTAGGATTAAACGTCAGGAAATGTGAAAAACTGAGTTTAAATGCATTTGGCTAAGGTGCATGCAAACTTCCGACTTCAACTGCAGCTCAATGACTATTTACTTTGAGATAAAAAAGAAGCAGAAAACAAAGCAGTACTTCTACACCTGCATTGCTTGCCGTTTGGGGTTTTAGGCTGGGTTTCTGTGTAGCACTTTGTGACATCGGCTGATGTAAAACGGGCTTTACAAATAAATGTGATTGAAAATTTGATTGATTTTGACATGACATTTAAAACATGCTAACTGGGGGATATTGACTTCCTTGTTGTGGAAAAATACTAAAAGACGCTAATATGAGTGGTTGGTGGCAATATTTAGTTTAACAAAACCCAAGTGTGGATAGCAGTCTCTCCTTGTCCATAGACTACTTTCAAGGTAAGGAAAGGAATACATACATTTGTCATTTTTCTGAACTATCCCTTTAAGTCAGCCATGTTCTAGAATCTACACAACATGGAGAAAACTGCTCATCGATCATCTAATTCTAAAATCATGGGCTTTGATACGGAATTGCCCCCCCCCCCCCGTTAGCTGTTTTGCTATAACAGCCTCCCCACTAGATGTTGGAACATTGCTGCAGGGACATGCTTCCATTCAGCCACAAGAGCATTAATGAGGTCGGGCACTGATGTTGGGCGATTAGGTCTGGCTCCCAGTCGACATTCCAATTCATCCCAAAGGTGTTCGATGGGGTTGAGGTCAGGGCTCTGTGTAAGCCAGTCAAGTTCTTCTACACCGATCGACAAACAATTTCTGTATGGACCTCACTTTGTGCACATGGGCATTGTCATGCTGAAACAGGAAAGGGCCTTCCCCAAACTGTTGCCACAAAGTTGGAAGCACAGAATCGTCTAGAATGTCATTGTATGCTGTAGCGTCTAGATATCCCTTCACTGGAATTAAGTGGCCTCGCCCAAACCATGAAAAACAGCCCCAGACTATTATTATTCCTCCTCTGCCAAACCCAGATTTGTCCGTAGGACTGTCAGATGGTGAAGTGTAGTTCATCCCTCCAGAGAACGTGTTTCCACTACTCCAGAATCTAATGGCCTCGAGCTTTACACCACTCCATCCGACGCTTGGCATTGCGCATGGTAATCTTAGGCTTGTGTGCAGCTGCTCGGCCGTGGAAACCCATTTCATGAATCTCCAGACGAACAATTCTTGTGCTGACGTTGCTTCCAAAGGCAGTTTGGAACTCTGTAGTGAATGTTGCAACCGAGGACAAACTATTTTAACGAGCTTCAGCACTCAGTGCTCCCGTTCTGTGAGCTTGTGTGGCCTACCACTTTGTGGCTGAGCCGTTGTTGCTCCTAGATGTTTCTACTTCACAATAACAGCACTTACAGTTGACTGGGGCAGCTCTAGCAGGGCAGAAATTTGACGAACTGACTTGTAGGAAAGGTGGAATCCTATGATGATGCCACACTGAAAGTCACTGAGCTCTTCAGTAAGGCCATTCTACTGCCAATGGTTGTCTATGGAGATTGCATGGCTGTGTGTGGCTGAAATAGCCGAATCCACTAATTTTGGCCATGTAGTGTATATCACGCACTGCATGTCATGTGACACATCGTTTACCTCTCAGCTTCAAGGCGAACAGCAGCTCGAGTCGCAGTTCTGGATTTGGGCGTCTCTTCCTCCTCTTCATCCTCTTTTTGTTCGCTCTCTTTCTTGTCGGTCTTCTCAGATACGGTATTTTCTGTTTACAATGAAAAAGTGTGCATGGTCACACAGTAGTCAAAAGCATGGTGGTGTTAATAGATGCAACAACGTTTCAACCCCTCTCATTTCTCACCCAGTTTAACCTGCTCCTATGAGAGTAAACTGTAATGAATACATACATGTATGAGATCAGAGTTCTCCAACAGCCATCGATAAATGTTTTGCCAAGTTACAAAATTTCCATGGAAATCATATCCTCCTAACTACCTAGACCCCCTGAGCCATACCCGGTTCCTCTGACGTCAATGTTGCTCCCTTCGAGGGCCTTCCCCTACGAGCAGGTTTCTTCTGAGGCGTGTCTTTGTCCTCCTCACCCTGGTAGAGTCCCATGGGGGAGGGAGGAATCCATTCAAACACCATTTTGGTTGGTTTGAGACTGATCAAAACCATTCAAAGATAGAATAATAATAATATACATGATCTAAAATCAGCTTGACTGTATGTTCTCTACCTACCTCATCTGTTTTGTTATCACTGGAGCCCTCTTCTGTCCCCTTCTCCGGGTCGTCAGACTGGCTCACTGAAAAAGAAAGGGAGGGACAGAACAAGTTTTTTTTTTATGACATGGCATGGGTTAATCGAGTGTCATTTGGACCACAGTGTGCGGAAGTAAAAGTATTGCATCTATTCTCACCGCTATCCTCTCCGTGTTGTTTCTCCTCTTGTTCCTTCAGGTCACTTTCCTGCATCCCCTCCACCTCAGGCTGGGTCCCCTCCACCTCAGGCTGGGTCCCCTCCACCTCAGGCTGGGTCCCCTCAGGCTGGGTCCCCTCAGGCTCAGGCTGGGTCCCCTCCACCTCAGGCTGGGTCCCCTCCACCTCAGGCTGGGTCCCCTCCACCTCAGGCTGGGTCCCCTCCACCTCAGGCTGGGTCCCCTCCACCTCAGGCTGGGTCCCCTCCACCTCAGGCTGGGTCCCCTCCTCCTCAGGCTGGGTCCCCTCCTCCTCAGGCTGGGTCCCCTCCTCCTCAGGCTGGGTCCCCTCCTCCTCAGGCTGGGTCCCCTCCTCCTCAGGCTGGGTCCCCTCCTCCTCAGGCTGGGTCCCCTCCTCCTCAGGCTGGGTCCCCTCCTCCACAGGCTGGGTCCCCTCCTCCTCAGGCTGGGTCCCCTCCTCCTCAGGCTGGGTCCCCTCCTCCTCAGGCTGGGTCCCCTCCTCCTCAGGCTGGGTCCCCTTCAACAGAATCAAAGCTCACTTTATAACACACACCTCTCTGTCAATGGAAGGACTAATTGCTACGGTTCCATTTTATCTCAGGGGCCTTCCTCTAACCAGCTCCTCGGCATTCATAGATCTAAAATGGACTGGATAAGTGTAAGCAATAAGGTGATGGCTGCACCTAGCCCTATAATTTCCCATATAACTCATGTATCCAGTCCTTTCAGATCTCTGAGGTCTGCAGGAGTAGAGACTGGGGGTCAAAGAGGAACCAGGCATGGCTCAGTAAACCTTATGGTCAGAGAAGTGAAAAGGACACACCTCCCCAGATTCCTCAGACCTCTTCCTCTTCACTGCAGGTTTGCCTAAGAGAAAGAGACTGTTACTGTAACAAATGCCGGACCAAGCTTTCCTGAGTTCTGTATTAACTCCCTTCCATGCACTTAGAAAGTGCATCGACAGTGATAGTTTTCATAGTTGTTGACAATCACTTTTAATACCCAATCATGCATTATGAAAGTATTTGGATCTTGCAGTAAGATTATATTGTGGATTGAAATAAACTCACGAGTATCAGTGGGCTCCTTGGAATGAGAGCTTTCTGCATCTTCATTTGTCTTTTGCTTGGAGATTGGAGGTTTAGCTGGTCTTCCCCGTCTACTGCCTCTCTTCTGCTCACTCTTCTCCTCTTCCTCCTCATCTTTTTGAAGAGGGGGATGAATCTGATACAACAACAAAACAGAGAGCCCTGACCTGAAATACTGAGTCAATCAGCTGTTAACAAGTGATCTGTGTGGCCATATAAATAGTTGATGTTGGCCTGCTCCCCTCATGTTTTATCACCGCCCCCTGCTGAATGAGACCCCCCCGCTGAATGAGACCTCCGCCCCCGTGCTGAATGAGACCGCCGCCCCCGTGCTGAATGGGACCGCCGCCCCCGTGCTGAATGGGACCGCCGCCCCCGTGCTGAATGGGACCGCCGCCCCCGTGCTGAATGGGACCGCCGCCCTCTGCGGAATGGGGAACCACTGCCCCGTGCTGAATGAGACCGCCGCCCCCAGCTGAATGAGACCCCCCCGCTGAATGGGACCACCACACTGCTGAATGAGTCCCCCCCGCTGAATGAATGAAGGTCTATGCCAAACTGATCATGTCGACTGAACTTACCTCCTGTTTCTCCTTTGGCTTTTCCGATGATGTCTCTCCTGTTTTCTCTTCCTCCTCTTTCTCCTGGTTTCCTGTGTAGGAAAGTAATATGTTTATTTTGTGTGAAATGTGTTGATAATGACAAAAAATTGAATTGTTGAGGGGCACACAGGAAAAATATGATGAACTTGGCATGCATCTTAGCTATCACCCATCTCAATATCAGAAACGAGAGATTGAAAGTACTAAATAGGCCTAGCACAGAGTAGAGCTATGGAAGCATATAGCTCTTGAATTTCCAAATGGCTGTGGTGGAACCTCTTACCTGTGGTGGAGTCTTTGGCCTGGGCACCTGACCGTCTGCCTCTGCGAGGCGGGGTCTCCTCCACTTTCTCAGGCTGTATAGAGAACATCTAACATGGTTACCTCAGACTCGACTCACATACCTCATCAACATACAATCCACACAGGCAGAAGGGGAGTGAGCAGTGAAGGATGATATAACCTCTTTAAGTTCCTCCTCATCCGCAAAGGTTTTAGACGAGCGTCCTCTGCGTGGCGTTCTGGAATCTGTGGCCTTATCACCCGCATTATCCTACAATAGCAAACCATGTGAGCAAGGGTATAAGGGCAATATGACATTACATAATGCATGTACTTATACAGATATCTGCCAAAATAAAATAATCCCAAATCAAATTGTATTTGTCACATGCGCCAAATACAACAGGAATTTGTAGACCTTACAGTGAAATGCTTACTTATAAGCCCTTAACACTTATTTTTCTTAAAACTGCATTATTGGTTGAGTATAAAATAGATCAGTAAAAAATATACAAGGGCACAGGCTAGTCGATGTAATATGTACATGTAGGTAGAGTTAAAGTGGCTATGCATAGATAATAAACAGTAGCAGCAGCGTAAAGGGGGGTAATGCAAATAGTCTGGGTAGCCATTTGATAAGCTGTTCAGGAGTCTTATGGCTTTAGGGAATAAGCTGTCAAGAAGGCTTTTGGACCTAGACTTTCCATGCGGTAGCAGAGAGAACAGTCTATGACTAGGGTGGCTAGAGTCTGAACATTTTTAGGGCCTTCCTCTGACAACCTGGTCATGTACCCTCTGTAGTGCGTTCGGAGGCCGAGCAGTTGCCATACCAGGCAGTGATGCAACCAGTTAAGATGCTCTCGATGGTGCAGCTATATACCTTTTTGAGGATCTGAGGACCCATGCCAAATCTTTTCAGTTTCCTGCAGGGGAGTAGGCTTTGTCGTGCCCTCTTCATGACTGTCTTGGTGTGTTTGGACCATGAAAGCTTGTTGTTGGTGATGTGGCTCTCAACCTGCTCCACTGCAGCCCCGTCGATGAGAATGGGGGCGTGCTCGGTCCTCCTTTTCCTGTAGTCCACAATTATCTCCTTTGTCTTGATTATGTTGAGGGAGAGGTTGTTATCCTGGCACCACACGGCAAGGTCTCTGACCTCCTACCTATAGGCTGTCTCGTCATTGTCGGTGATCAGGCCTACCACTGTTGTGTCGTCGGCAAACTAAATGATGGTGTTGAAGTTGTACCTGGCCATGCAGCCATGGGTAAAACTGGAAGGGACTGAGCACGCACTCCTGAGGGGCCCCCGTGTTTAGGATGAGCGTGGCAGATGTGTTGTTACCTACCCTTACCACCTGGGGGAGGCCCATCAGGAAGTCCAGGATCCAGTTGCAGAGGGAGGTGTTTAGTCCCAGGGTCCTTAGCTTAGTGATGAGCATTGAGGGCACTATGGTGTTGAACGCTGAGCTGTAGTCAGTGAATAGCATTCTCACGTAGATGTTTCAGTCCAGGTGGGAAAGGGCAGTGTAGAGTGCAATAGCGACTGCATCATCTGTGGATCTGTTGGGGCGGTATGCAAATTGGAGTGGGTCTAGGGTTTCTGGGATGATGGTGTTGATGTGAGCCATGACCAGCCTTTCAAAGAACTTCATGGCCACAGACATGAGTGCTACGGGTCAGTAGTCATCACTCGCTAGAAGCATGTGTTTCAGACATAAGGAAGTGGAAGGAAGTGGATGGCTGCAAACTTTCTACTTTTAAACTCTGACAAAACAGAGATGCTTGTTCTAGGTCCCAAGAAACAAAGAGATCTTCTGTCGAATCTGACAATTAATCTTAATGGTTGTACAGTCGTCTCAAATAAAACTGTGAAGGACCTCGGCGTTACTCTGGACCCTGATCTCTCTTTTGACTAACATGTCAAGACTGTTTCAAGGACAGCTTTTTCCATATACGTAACATTGTAAAAATAAAAAAATCTGAAATTTTCTGTCCAAAAATGATGCAGAAAAATTAATCCATGCTTGTGTCACTTCTAGGTTAGACTACTGCAATGCTCTTCTTTCCGGCTACCCGGATAAAGCACTAAATAAACTTCAGTTAGTGCTAAATACGGCTGCTAGAATCCTGACAAAAAATGTGATTATATTACTCCAGTGCTAGCCTCCCTACACTGGCTTCCTGTCAAGGCAAGGGCTGATTTCAAGGTATTACTGCTAACCTACAAAGCATTACATGGGCTTGCTCCTACCCATCTCTCTGATTTGGTCCTGCCGTACATACCTACACGTACGCTACGGTCACAAGACGCAGGCCTCCTAATTGTCCCTAGAATTTCTAAGCAAACAGCTGGAGGCAGGGCTTTCTCCTATTGAGCTCCATTTTTATGGAATGGTCTGCCTACCCATGTGAGAGACGCAAACTCGGTCTATAACCTTTAAGTCTTTACTGAAGACTCATCTCTTCAGTGGGTCATATGATTGAGTGTAGTCTGGCCCAGGAGTGTGAAGGTGAATGGAAAGGCTCTGGAGCAACGAACCACCCTTGCTGTCTCTGCCTGGCCGGTTCCCCTCTTTCCACTGGGATTCTCTGCCTCTAACCCTATTACAGGGGCGCGTCACTGGCTTACCAGGGCTCTTTCATACAGTCCCTGGGAGGGGTGCGTCACTTGAGTGGGTTGAGTCACTGATGTCATCTTCCTGTCTGGGTTGGCGCCCCCCCCCGGGCTGTGCCATGGCGGAGATCTTTGTGGGCTATACTCGGCCTTGTCTCAGGATGGTATGTTGGTGGTTGAAGATATCCCTCTAGTGGTGTGGGGGCTGTGCATTGGCAAAGTGGGTGGGGTTATATCCTTCCTGTTTGGCCCTGTCCGGGGTGTCATCGGATGGGACCACAGTGTCTCCTGACCCCTCCTGTCTCAGCCTCCAGTATTTATGCTGCAGTAGTTTGTGTCGGGGGGCTAGGGTCAGTTTGTTATATCTGGAGTACTTCTCCTGTCCTATTCGGTGTCCTGTGTGAATTTAAGTATGCTCTCTCTAATTCTCTCTTTCTCTCTTTCTTTCTCTCTCTCGGAGGACCTGAGCCCTAGGACCATGCCTCAGGACTACCTGGCATGATGACTCCTTGCTGTCCCCAGTCCACCTGGCCGTGCTGCTGCTCCAGTTTCAACTGTTCTGCCTGTGATTATTATTATTAGACCATGCTGGTCATTTATGAACATGTGAACATCTTGGCCATGTTCTGTTATAATCTCCACCCGGCACAGCCAGAAGAGGACTGGCCACGCCACATAGCCTTGTTCCTCTTACTCACATCGGCTACGGAGAGCGTGATCACACAGTCTTCCAGAACAGCTGATGCTCTCGTGCATGCTTCAGTGTTGCTTGCCTCGAAGCAAGTATAGAAGTAATTTGCTTGTCTGGTAGGCTTGTATCAATGGGCAGCTCACGGCTGTTCATCCCTTTGTAGTCTGTAATAGTTTGTAAGCCCTGCCACATTCGACGAGTGTTGGAGCCGGTGTAGTACAATTCAATCTTAGTCCTGTATTGACGCTTTTCCTGTTTGATGGCTTGTCTCAGGGCATAGCAGGAGTTTTTCTTATCGTCCGGGTTAGAGCTACTTGAAAGCGGCAGCTCTAGCCTTTAGCTCAGTGCGGATGTTGCCTGTATTCCATGGCTCTTTGGGGTATGTACAGTGGGGCAAAAAAGTATTTAGTCAGCCACCAATTGTGCAAGTTCTCCCACTTAAAAAGATGAGAGACCTGTAATTTATATCTTAGGTACACTTCAACTATGACAGACAAAATTAGGAAAAAAATCCAGAAAATCACATTGTAGGATTTTTTATGAATTTATTTGCAAATTATGGTGGAAAATAAGTATTTGGTCAATAACAAAAATGTCTCAATACTTTGTTATATACCCTTTGTTGGTAATGAGGTCAAACATTTTCTGTAAGTCTTCACAAGGTTCACATACTGTTGCTGGTATTTTGGCCCATTCCTCTATGCCAATCTCCTCTAGAGCAGTGATGTTTTGGGGCTGTTGCTGGGCAACATGGACTTTCAACTCCTCCCCAAAAAATTCTATGGGGTTGAGATCTGGAGACTGGCTAGGCCACTCCAGGACCTTGAAATGCTTCTTACGAAGCCATTCTTTTGTTGCCCGGGCAGTGTGTTTGGAATCATTGTCATGCTGAAAGACCCAGCCACGTTTCATCTTCAATGCCCTTGCTGATGGAAGGAGGTTTTCACTCAAAAACTCACGATATATGGCCCCATTCATTCTTTCCTTTACACGGTCGTCCTGGTCCCTTTGCAGAAAAACAGCCCCAAAGCATGATGTTTCCACCCCCATGCTTCACAGTAGATATGGTGTTCTTTGGATGCAACTCATCATTCTTTGTCCTCCAAACACGACGAGTTGAGTTTTTACCAAAAAGTTCTATTTTGGTTTCATCTGACCATATGACATTCTCCCAATCTTCTTCTGGGTCATCCAAATGCTCTCTAGCAAACTTCAGACGGGCCTGGGCATGTACTGGCTTAAGCAGGGGGACACGTCTGACACTAGGTAGGGTGTTACTGATGGTAGGCTTTGTTACTTTGGTCCCAGCTCTCTGCAGGTCATTCACTAGGTACCCCCGTGTGGTTCTGGAATTTTTGTTCACCGTTCTTGTGAACATTTTGACCCCACGGGGTGAGATCTTGCGTAGAACCCCAGATCGAGGGAGATTATCAGTGGTCTTGTATGTCTTCCATTTCCTAATAATTGCTCCCACAGAAGATTTCTTCAAACCAAGCTGCTTACCTATTGCAGATTCAGTCTTCCCAGCCTGGTGCAGGTCTACAATTTTGTTTCTGGTGTCCTTTGACAGCTCTTTGGTCTTGGCCATAGTGGAGTTTGGAGTGTGACTGTTTGAGGTTGTGGACAGGTGTCTTTTATACTGATAACAAGTTCAAACAGGTGCCATTAATACAGGTAACGAGTGGAGGACAGAGGAGCCTCTTAAATAAGAAGTTACAGGTCTGTGAGAGCCAGAAACTTGCTTGTTTGTAGGTGACCAAATACTTATTTTCCACCATAATTTGCAAATAAATTCATTAAAAATCCTACAATGTGATTTTCTGGATTTTATTTTCTCATTTTGTCTGTCATAGTTGAAGTGTACCTATGATGAAAATTACAGGCCTCTCATCTTTTTAAGTGGGAGAACTTGCACAATTGGTGGCTGACTAAATACTTTTTTGCCCCACTGTACGTACGTTCACTGTGGGGACGACGTCGTCAATGCACTTATTGATGAAGCCAGTGACCAATGTGGTGTACTCCTCAATGCCATCGGAAGAATCCCGGAACATATTCCAGTCTGTGCTAGCAAAACAATCCTGTAGCTTAGCATCAGCATCATCTGACCACTTCACTGGTGCTTCCTGCTTTCGTTTTAACATGTAAGCAGGAATCGGGAGGATAGAATCATGGTCAAATTTTTTTGTCTGTTTGCACATTTAATATGTTGGTAGATATTAGGTCAAATGGATTTAAGTTTCCCTGCATTAAAGTCCACGACCACTAGGAGTGCTGCCTCTGGATGAGCATTTTCCTGTTTGCTTATTGCCTTATACAGCTCATTGAGTGCGGTCTTAGTGTCAGCATCGGTTTGCGGTGGTAAATAGACAGCTCCGAAAAATATAGATAAAATCTCTTGGTAGATAGAGTATCTCATGATAAGCTGCAGACCACACTATCTCAGGCGAGCAATACATTGAGACTTCCTTAATATTAGATTTTGTGCACCAGCTGTTCACAAATATACACAGACCTCCACCCCGTCTTGCCGATGCAGCGTAATCCCCTCCAGTTGTATGTTATCCATGTCATCATTCAGCCACGACTTGGTGAAACATAAGATATTACAGATTTGAATGTGATTGTAGCTCATCTATTTTGTTATCCAATGATTGTACGTTGGCTAATAGGACTGATGGTAGATGCAGATTACCCACTCGCCATCGTATCCTTATAAGGCACCCCGACATCTCTGTCTCTTTCTCATGCGAATGACGGGGATTTGGGACTTGTCGGGTGTCTGAAGTAAATCCTTTGCATCTGACTTGTTAAAGAAAAAAATCTTTGTCCAGTATGAGGCGAGTAATCTTTGTCCTGATATCCAGCAGCTCTTCAGTCATAAGAGACGTGGCAGAAACATTACATACAAAAAAAGTTACAAATAACCCAAAAAAACACACACAATAGCACAATTGGTTAGGAGCCCGTAAAACAGCAGCCATCTTCTACGGCGCCATTCTTCAATTAACACCAACATAAAGTGTCTTAATAGGGCGTTGGGCACCACGAGCCAGAACAGCTTCAATGCACCATGGCATAGATTCAACAAGTGGCTGGAACTCGATTGGAGGGATGAGACACCATTCTTCCACGATAAATTCCATCATTTGGTGTTTTGTTAATGGTGAGGGTAAACGCCGTCTCAGGCTCCGCTCCAGGATCTCCCATAAGTGTTCAATTGGGTTGAGATCTGGTGACCGAGACGGCCATGGCATATGGTTTACATTGTTTTCATGCTCATCAAACCATTCAGTGACCACTAGTGTCATCCTACGGTGGCATAGCCATGGTAGTCAAAATAATGGCCTGCCCAGCATTTTTTATACATGACCCTAAGCATGATGCAGTGTTAATTGCTTAATTAACTCAGGAACCACACCTGTGTGGAAGCACCTGCATCAATACACTTTATATCCCTAATTTACTCAAGTGTTTCCATTGTTTTGGCCGTTACCCATAGGTAGTGAAATTTTTACTACCTAATGCAAGTACTGATAGGTAGGGACTATACTTACTTTACTCACTTCCACAGCCAGCTTGGACTGCTGCTCTCGACTGTCCTTCTCATTTTTCTCCATACCTGATGAATTGCAGAAAGGGCACAAGATTTACAAACTCAGATGGTCTTCCCAATTTGAGATGTGAAGCTGGCCAAATGTCACGTGAACGTGTAATAAAAGAATACCAAAACATTCCGTTTTTACTCATTAACACAGATTTGTCTAAATGAATGTACCGGAGTCTTTGGACGTGGTAGCTTTCTGACCGGATAGCCTTCCTTTGCGGGTTACTCTTCCCTCCATTTTGTCCTCCTGAACAAGGAACCAAACAAATTTAGTGCATGTATTTTTCTGAAATAAAGATTGCGTGCTTCAATAAGATGAAATGTTACACGCAGTCATAGAGGGCAGATAACTACCATTTCAGACAGGTCGGATCCTTTCTCGTCCTCTTGTCCGTCTGACTTGGATGCATTGCCTGCAACAAAATAATCAAAATCGTTCCTCAGACACATAACAGAAAGAGAGACAACACAACAAGTAAAGACCAAAGAAGAACAGCGTGACACAAACACCTGTGGATTGCATAAAGCTCATCAGAGACTCACTGGCTTGTTTGACCAGCTTTGATGGCCGACCACGTCGAGTCTCCCTTGGTTTTTCAGGTGTGTCACACTTCCCCTGAAATACACATATAAAAGGTTAACTTCTTATGGCTGCAGGGGCAGTATTGAGTAGCTTGGATGAAAGGTGCCCAGAGGTACCCAGATAAACGGCCTGCTCCTCAGTCCCAGTAGCAAATATATGCATATTATTATTAGTATTGGATAGAAAACACTGAAGTTTCCAAAACTGTTTGAATGATGTCTGAGTATAACAGAACTCATATGGCATGCAAAAACCTGAGAAGAAATCCAAACAGGAAGTGGGAAATCTGGGGTTGGTCGATATTCAACCCAGTCCCTATTGAATACACAGTGGGATATTTGTGCTTTTTGTGACTCCTCTCTTTGGCTGGAAAAATGGCTGTCTTTTTCTGTGAGTTGGTGGTGACCTATCATAATCGTTTGTGGTGCTTTCACTGTAAAGCCTATTTGAAAATCGGACACTGTGGTGGGATTAACAACAAGATTACCTTTAAAATGGTATAAGATAATGTATGTTTGAGGAATTTTAATTATGAGATTTCTATTGTTTTGAATTTGGCACTCTGCACTTTCACTGGCTGTTGTCAGCCCTAAGAAGTTTTAACAGAGGAAAGCAGTAACAGTCACTTTAGCCATCACAAAAATGTAACCAGAAAAGACTGTGGTGCTCTTGTAAAACATGAGTGCTAAACTGCCAAGAATGAGTACTTACAGACTCAGTGACTCCATTTTCCTCTTGTGCTTCAGTCTGGTCTTTATCTGAGATGGTGGAAGGAGGAGAGATCACCTTTTAAAACAGTCTTTTGAGGACTGGAGTTACACAAAGTCAAAACTACATGAAACATGCATTGGCATTCAGGTCTAAAGTCTATACATAAGCTTGGATATTAACAGCATTTCAAAACGCTTTTAAATTTATTATTTTTTACAGTTGGTTTGGTTGTGGGGGTTGGAACTTTTAGCAAAATACAGTCAGTCCCCCTTCAGTTCTAGGGGTGGCAGGGAGCCTAGTGGTTGGGCCAGTAACCAAAAGGTTGCTAGATCGATTCCCCAAGCTGACAAGGTAAAAAAAACTCATTCTGCCCCTGAACAAGGCAGTTAACCCACTGTTCCCCGGTAGGCAGTCATTGTAAATAAGCATTTGTTCTTAACTGACTTGCCTGGTTAAATAAATATATACCAAATGACGCTAAACCCTGTATCCCACCGCTGGCTTGCTTCTGAAGCTAAGCAGGGTCAGTCCTGGTCGGTCCCTGGAAGGGAGACCAGATGCTGCTGGAAGTAGTGTTGGAGGGCCAGTAGGGGGCACGCTTACCTCTAGTCTAAGGACATCCCAATGGAACATTTCCCTGCGTAGGGGGATGTTAAACAGGTGTCCTGACTCTCTGTGGTCATTTAAAATCCAATGGCACTTATTGTAAGACCCCGATGTCAAATTCCCAACCTGGTCCCATTCTATCAGCGCCCTCACTGGCATATATCACTCTCAACCTGATAGCTGATGTATGTTGAGCGTTCTGACACAAAAATGGTCACTGTGGGTGCTACACATTGGTGGTCGATGAGGCGAGTTTCCCCCTACTATGTAAAGCGCTTTGAGCATCTCAGTTGATAGAAAGGCGCCATATAAATCCAATCCGTTATGTTTTATAATCGTATTTCTATCAGAACACTGAGCATACAAAACATTATGAACACCTTCCTAATATTGAGTTGCACCCCCTTTTGCCCTCGGAACAGCCTCAATTCATCAGGGCATGGACTCTACAAGGTGTTACAAGTGTTTCATCCTGGATGCTGGCCCATGTTGACTCCAATGCTTCCCACAGTTGTGTCAAGTTGACTGGATGTCCTTTGGGTGGTGGACCATTCTTGAAATACACAGGAAACTGTTGAGCATGAAAACACCAGCAGCGTTGCGGTTCTTGACGCACTCAAACCGGTGCACCTGGCACCTACTACCATACCCTGTTCAAAGGCACTTAAATATTTTGTCTTGCCCATTCACCCTCTGAATGGCACACATACACAATCCATGTCTCAATTGTCTCAAGGCTTAAAAATCCTTCTTTAACCTGTCTCCTCCCTTCATCTACACTGATTAAAGTGGATTTAACAAGTGACAATAAGGGATCATAGCTTACATCTGGATTCACCTGGTCAGTCTGTCATGGAAACGCAGGTGTTCCAAATGTTTTGTACACTCAGTGTATGTCAAATAATATTAAGGATTGGTATTTGAATATTATTGCGGTTGTGTATGACTTACTAATGTTATCAATGTCCATCTTAACCGGACACTCATGTTCCATGGCCAGCAGTTTTGTCTTCTCAGTCTGAGTCTCATCTAAGCAAAAACAAAGATCAGCAAATTTACACTCAAAAAAACTAACAGAGAGCACACAAACTTTATTTGGTGGAGAACTGAAAAAAAAACACAAAAGAATGGAGGAATGTAGGAAAATCTGGAAACTTGGGAGTTTGTGTAAAACCCGTTGGTGAGGAGTGTGAATGTACAAGGTTAAGATAAAGGTATGAATCTTATACATTGTTTGTCGACTGATGGTCCCAATACGGGCTCTTGCTCAGGAACAACATCAGCATGGCCTGGTTTTTCCTCATCTCTGTCAACAGTAGATTTATTTTCCTTTGAAAGAGTTGGAACAAAGATGCTATCAAAGTCTGAGTAACATTTAACTGATATTTATATTATAGAACTAGAATGAAATAGAAACACCATAAGCCATTCTCACCTGAGACATCCCTTCAACTAATGTCCATGTTGACACCCCCGTATCTTTCCCCCCTGTGTCGAGAATATCTGTGGCCAGAACATTGACTGTAATGTAACTAACAATAAGTCATCCAAATACTCTCCATTGCCTTGTGATACTTTAAGAAAAAAATAACTGACCATATAACTGTTGTCACAAGACACATTACCTTGGCTCCTTGACTGTTCATCCATTTTCTCTGATGAGGCAGTAACTGTTAGATCACTTTCGTCCATTTCCAGAACATGCTCAGAATCTTCCTGATCTTTTGCAACAGGTTTAGTAGTTTCCTTCCGCTGCAGAGCAGGTATGGTTGCCTCTGCGACTTCCTGTGTAGCTGGAGTGACTAAGGTAGGAGATAGTATACTCTCAGGGTCCATGGAGAGCAGGGTCAGAGCTGCCTCTTTCATCTTTATGTCTGCTTCTTGGAAGGAGAGCTCTGGGCAGGCCTCTCGCTGCATGGCCCCTGTGATGTCACTTCCTTGGCCTAGTCTTGCATCTGCTGAGGTACAGATGTCCATCAAAGTCAGAAGAGCATCTGCCCCAGTTGTCAAAGGACGTGGTTCCACCTCACCGAGTGGCATTTCACTGTCATCCTCCTCCAGTTCAGGGGTGACGTCACTCAAAGCATCATAGGTAACAGAGGCAGAGGTGGTAATGGTGGCATCGGTGGGATCCCAGTCTGTGCTTGCGTCTTTGGATTGAGGGCCTTTCTTCAGAGGAGGTTCTGTAATAGCAGGTGAGGAGATTGAGGACTTATCCGACTTTTCATCTGCTTTACGTCCTTTTCTCTCATCCTGGGTCTCTTTCTTCTCTGGGTTTTGGGCCTTTTTATCAAGCATTTTCTTCCCACTCCTGCCTTCCATTTTCTCTGGTGGGTTTTCCTGAGTGTCTTTCCTTTGCTCCTTCATGCTTCCCTCTCTTTTTCTTTCCTTTGATGCGTCAGGTCTACTGCCTGATGTGCTACCTTTGTTTTTGACCTCCAAACATTGAGCTTTCTTATCCTCCCTTGACTTGGATCTGGACTTTTCCATGATCTTTACCTTCATTCCAGGCTCTGTCTCCCTGGACTTTCTGGAGTCTTTGTCAGTTTCAGAGCTGGACTTACTTGGTTTCTGGTTTTCCTGAGTAACATGTTCTGTTCTGGGTTTCTCCTTCTCAATGTCTGGCTTAGACTTGGGTTTTTCTACATATTTGTCCTCTGTGTGGCTCTTTGACCTCTTGAGGACTTCTTTAGGGTGTTTGTCCTTTTTCTTGATGCTTTCTGATCCAGGCTCCATATCAGACCTTTCCTCAGAAGAGCCGGTGGAATCCGGACGGAGTAACTGCCTAGGGTCAGTTTTTAATGGAATCTTCTCTGCTTTGGTTCTCTCCCTTTCCTTCTCATTTTCCCTGTTCTTTTCCTTCTCTCTGTCCTTCTCAACTTTGGCAGCTTCAACTGATGGAGCCTTCCCCTTCTTGGTTGTGGCTTCCTTGCTAGCCCCCTCGTCAGAGACACCTCCTTCTGACACAGATGCCCTACCTTCCCTGGCATTCACTGACACTTTCTTGTCACCTTTCACCTTGGACTTTCTCTCCCCTTTGTCATCACAGGATACTTCAATGTGGGCCCCTTCATTCTGCTCAGGTTCATCTGTGTGGGATTCACTTACTACTCTCTTCTCCAACTTTTGCTTAAGCTTGGAGCGCTCGTCCGACAGGCTACACTCTTTCTCCTTGCGCTCTTTAGGGTTTAACTCTTTGCGGGAAAGCCGGTCAAACTTTCCAGCAGCTCGCTGTTTGAGTGGTGACTCAGATCCCTGCTCCAAGTCCAGGATAAAGGAATGTGTACGGCTTTTGTCTGCCAGCTTTCTAGGTTCTCCAGATTCCTCAGAAGTGCTGACACTCTTCCTCCTGTGCCTCTCTTCTGATGCTGCAGACTCAGAGACTTTTCTGATTGACTTGTGCTGCAAGCTCTTTGAGGAAATACCCTTTGCTTCCTGTTTGTGAGGTAGCAAAGAAATACATCAGCACACAATTCTAAAATAAAGTTATTTAACTCAATAAACAACATTTAATTCATTAAACCAATGGCCAAGGTGAGCATACAGTCACAAGTTAGGATATTCATTCAACACTTACTTCCTTTTTGTTGAACTCTTCTGCTGCATCTCCCTTTCTCTTGCCTGTAACATCTCCCTCTTTCCTGAAAAATTTAAATGACTTTAGCGACATGGCTATGTATCCAGTAACTCAAACATCCACAGGTCCACACAATTACAAACACACACACCGTGAGTCCCATTTCCTCTTCCTACTGAGGGCCATCTTCTTCTCAAGAACCTTCTTTTCCTTGAGAGCCTCTTTGGCCCTGGGATCCTGAGCTTCCAGGCTGGGGGAAGAGGTCTGCTGCCTGCTCTCTGTACAGGGAGTTAACATCACAGTGAATGGACAATTTACCACACCCTCAGCTTTTACAAGAACAAAAGTCAAATGACTCAGGTATAAAAGGTTGACACACTAATTAGTCTGCCAGGGAAAAGCACATTGTGGAATATATTGATGTTACAAGTACCCTGGTCTTCTAGTTGAGCTAACTTCTGTCTACGCTTCTCCTCCATGCGTTCCCTGTTCTGCTGTCTCTTGAAAAGCCTCTCTTCCTTGTCCTTGGCCTGAGAGAATAGAGGTAAGGAGATAGATAGAACAAGTTTGATAAAACCCAGCCACAAAAACGCTTTGCCCACAACTTTTGTATTTTCAGTTTGCAGGCATGTCTTTACCATAAATATCAGCCTGTCACTTACCGCTGACCGCCGACGCTGCTCCACAGTAACCTCATCGTCAGAGTCGCTATAGTAACGGGAATAGAGGAAGGGCTTGTGGACGTAGGCCTGTCGACGAGGCTTGCGCTCTGGGCTCTCCTCATTGTCTTCCTCTCTATTGGTCTTCTTTTTCTCAGACTTTTCATCTTGAGATCACACAGAATAAAAACTAATTACTTACAAGGAAATATTGGCTTCAATATTGCCCTCTAATAGCTTCTGTTTTCACTTAATATCTGAAACGGTCTCAGTTATTCGTATCTCTAAATAAATGCTTCTTACTGAGAAATAATACATGTACACAAACAGACCTTCAGATGAGACCTCGCCGTCCTCTGTAGAATCTGACGGTGGCTGCTCATCATCGCTGTCCTCCTCAAAGGACGACAGGTCGCTAGTGTGGACAGAGCTCACAGTGATGTCACTGAGGCCATCAAGGTCGGAGTCTTCCAGAGAATATTCTGATGAAGAATTACACACGAAACAAATGGTTAATGGTACCTGAAACTATGAGGCTTTCAAATCCTACTTAGTGATTCGACAATGTCATAGTGTAGTGATAATTTTCATCAAATTCATAAACCTAAACATTCAAGACTTAGATCTCACCTTCTTTTAACCTCTCTCTGGCCTTCTGATTGATATGGTGTTTCTCATTGGGGGACTGAAGTGGATCAACATCCTTGTTCAGTACCTCATCTTTTAGCTTTCCTATGGTCTTCCCCTCCTTTCTCTCTTCTGCCTCCTCTTGAGTCCCAACCTCTTCCCCCTCACCCTTCATCCCCTCTCTCTCAGAGTCCACCTGCTCCTGTACGTCCTCTGTTTTGACCTCCATAGCCTGGGCTTCTGACACAAGCTTCGCTTCCTCTTCTTTCTCTGGTGTCTTCCTGTCCTGGTCCTCTTCTCCCTCCTCCACCAGACTCATGTCCTGCTCTCCTCCTTCAGACTCCTGCATCGACTCCTCTGGGTCTTGGTCCCTCTCAGAGCCCCCCTTCAGGCCCTTCTCTCCACTGGAGCTGGCCCGGGAGCTGGCCTCCTGGTTCAGAGTGGTGATGGTATCCAGGATGGACATGGCATCTCTGGCCATTGAAGTAGTAGGGGCAGATGAAGGAGCTGGGAATCCAACATTATCATTGAGTCATACAGACAAATGTTAAGTCAGACAATAATCCAAAATCACACCATTTTCAGACACAATCCCATCTACATTTACAAACAAAACACATAAATTGTTGTGCTCTGCAAATATGAAAGATATTCTTCCTGGAATTAGACAAGACAATAATAGACAGATTAAAGACCTCCTAGAAGCATTCAACTGTATTTCACCTTGCACTGGCAGGTCAAAGTCTTGTTTCTCCTCTACAGGAGCAGGCGGGACTGGGGGTTCATCAACATAGCTGCCAGGGGACATGAATTCACGGACCACCCTCTCCACCTGGGGCCTGAAGGTGTGATGAATTTTGGGATCCACCACCTGAGCAACTATCCTGTCAACTCCCTGCTCCAGCATCCCAGACCTGCCACGAGATCAGAAGAGGATTCAGTTCATATACACAAAAGCGGATGCACTCTCTCTTGATGTTCTAACATGACATATGATTTAAAAAGTTATAGTAAGTGACTGAATAGAGAGATACAGGGTTGCACATTCACAGACCCTGTGGAAATAAGCAACCTGGTCACAGAACGTTTCGTACTATTCTGTATGTAAATCTGAGACACTACATTTAGTATGGTATGTATTCATTTGTAGCTGTTCATCACCCATTTCGTATGAAATACTATGAATTACAATTAAGATTATAGTTTTTTTTAAAGCAAAACGTACACTGTTACGTATTTGCAAAACATACAATGTGTTAAGAATTTGCTAAATATATGATATGTTACGAATTCTAACTAGGCGCCTAACGTTAGCTAGCTCGCTAACATTAGTTGGGTTAAGGTTAGAGTTAAGTTTAGGAGTTAGCTAAAAGGGTTATTCTGGTAAGGGTTAGGTGAAGGGTTCAGGTTAGAGGAAGTGTTAGCGAACATGCTAAGTAGTTTAAAAAAAATAGTTTAAAGTTTCTAATTAGCTCAAATTCGAAAGTTCGAACTTGCAATGAGATTCGAACTTGGAATCTTTGGGTTACTAGATGTTTGCTAGATGTTATAAGCTCATCAATCCACCCTACTTTCGATTTTACCTTAAGTAACCATCTGTCTTATGTAACCATACCAAAAGTAACTTATTATACTAAATTGGATTTCGTTCAGAATAATACGAAAAGCTCTGAGACCAGATTGAAATAAGATGAAAATTTACATTTTTGCTAAGATCCACATGAATAACTAAAACTTGTGCTTTCTGAATAGGGCCATATGTGAACTCTCACGAATTACTTACTGCAGCACCAACTGTCGGATGTTGTTTCTCAACTGATTCTTGTTCAGATGAGGACTCCATGTGTGGTTAGAGAGGTGATTGGACACAAAGTTGTCCACTCGTTGTCTTAAATTCAGGTATGCAGGCTAAAAATAGTGAATAACGTTAGCTAGTTTAACAACATTTTTATCATAGCCATGTTTGCAATTTATTGGTTATGCGTGCACTAAATCCTGTCTGAAAAAACAGATTGTGGTAGGTCTGATCCAGGGCAGCGTCTCGCGACCTGAAACATAGGTACTATTGTAGCAACTAGCGAAGGCAACAGCTTTTGGACAAGATTATTAATGCTTAGACTAATGCTTAGCTACTGTATAATGGCAAATTGTAGATTACTTGCTGGCTAGCTACCTGTTACTATTCACCATTCATAACTGTCGTTACCTTTGTATCCACGTCTGCCAAGCAGTCCCTTCTAAACTGATCGAAAAGACCTTGCGTTTTCAAATGATTGACGATCATAGAGACCAACTGCGGGTCTCCGGGGGGTAAACCTGCCATCTGTTCCTATACGCTTCTGGATTTAAAATCCAAAATAATAAATGTCATTAAAGTCGCTTGCTAACTCCTTAGATTCTCCGTATTTTGATTTAGAACTAACGCATTTGACTCGGAAGTTGAACGATATGCAACCGGAAGAAAAACAACTAAATTACTGTTGCCAATTATAATTGGCGCCCCCTGTCGGTTGCGGCTAGATATTAGATGTCAACCACCCTTAAACCTCATCGAAGAACAAGGTTACGGTAATGTCATACCAGAGGAAGATGCGGAGCGAGGTTTAACTCTACCCAAAATCTGTTCACGAAAATAAAGCACAAAGTGAGGAATCTTGTATGAAAGTCAACAAAGATGTAATTGCTAATTTGCAACTTGATTCTTACTTGATCAAATGGGTAGGTTTTTGAATGCACTGACGTAAGTGGACGCACGTGGCAACTTTGGAAGAAAAAAAACATACTTTATATCGGAGTTGTGCCTGTTGTTCACCTTATCTGCCCTCTCATTTTCTAGGATCAAATATATGTTTTTATAACTAACCCAAGACAGACCACAGCCTGTCGTTTCCAATGTGAGCAAATTCATCATAGTGGGCAGAACAAGCAAGGAGGTGGGCAGAGCCAAGCACGAGCTAGTGGGATCCTATTGGCCCGTTCTAGCATGTATTTGCATATTTTGCAGACACTGAAGTGCACCTGTGTAATAACTAAATTCACCCTTGCACTCAAACAATGCAATTTTTTGAAACTTTGGCAAAGGGTAAAGTCTACAAACCTTAGTCCACTCTGTTCGTAACAGGTTCTAGTTTTGGGAACAAAAAACTAAAATGTTTTTAATCTATGAGAAAATGAGCAGAATGTTTATTATTCACTGTGCTAGAATGGTCCCATCTCACCTGATCTTGTCTGCTCCCGCCTGCCTTCCATCTTTGAGGACATGTATTTCCATCATTAGAATGATCAATCGACCCTCTTGGCGATATAATAAAAAAATATTCGGTTAAACAGCAATGGTTTAAAAAAAGCTGCATGTTCAAGTCTAGTCAGGGAGAATTTTAGCAAAATGTTTTCCTAACCTTAACTGAATTCTCCTAACCTGCTGTGTTAATTATTCTCACCTGCTGCGTAAATTCTCTAAACCTGTCACGAAAAGTTAGTTACGTCCGTAGCTGTGAACCATAGATTGAGTCAAAACCTAGCTCTCAAACTCTAGACAGCATTCTGCCTTCTTTCTACAGTTCTCAGGTTCACCCACAGCTGCCTTATGTGAACTATAATCCCAATGCTATGTTTTAATGTAATTTTTTCCCATTCAATTGAACCTTTATTTAACTAGGCAAGTCAGTTAAGAACTTAAGAACAAATTATTATTTACAATGACGCGGCCTACACCGGCCAAACCAGGATGAAGCAGGGCCAATTGTGTGCCGCCCTATGCGACCCCCAATCACGGCCGGTTGTGATACAGCCTAGAGTCGAACCAGGGTGTCTGTAGTGATGCCTCAACCACTAAGATACAGTGCCTTAGACCACTGCACCACTTGGGAACCCTTAGAAACACCAATAATCACTGCTTGCAATATGGCTTTCGAAATATATGGCCCTTATCTTTCACCAGTGAGAAAGAATCCTTCAAATAAAAAAGATACATTTACTGTAGCAGTTTTGTGCAGATTATGAGGTTTCTGTGTTATGCACTATAGCCCGTTACCATATATGTGATTGAATATTATCTGCTGTTGGCTTGTGTGGATGTATGTATGTGTTATGCAATATAGCTGACTTGAAACATTGTTAACAGTTTCAGGGCCATGGGCCTTTCTCATGATGGAAAATACGGACACATACAGAACGTAGTGTAGCAAACCACAGACTGTTTTTGTTAGAACTCAAACTTAACAATAACAGAAACCAGATATGTGATAACGGTATCTAGGGAATGAGCGCATAGATACTCCACACAGCAACAGTTACATCTATCGACTGGAGCGCCCGGGGGCTGGTACCAGCTCGTACGACAACAATCAACGATAGGCTGGGTGAGTCTAAACCACGCCCAGTCTCTACTCTGACAGGCCGGCTCGGAAGCAGGAACTTTTTCTGTCAGAGTATATTTATAATATCTTTGTCAAGAACAAGTTAGTACTCTGTTTTGCCCTGCGAGGTGGGACAGAGAGCCTGTATATATGAAAATTGCATTTACCACTTATTGCTTAGCTAATAAAAAATGCATAGTATACAATCGGTGACTCATTGTGATATTTATCCTGATACCAGATTCGAATTGACGCAACTCTAACAAGATCCACAAGCTATGTGTTCCACCATCAGATGAAACTACACTTCTTCCCCAGTTATGCTTACATACAGGTGTTCAGGGCACGCTAGATAGCTAATTAGCACAGGTGGCCACCTATGTCTTCCATAAACAAGCGATGTAACATGGAGATATGGCCGTGTGGGAACACTAACCCTAGCCCTATAAAGGTGTTGTCATTTTTTAATTTTATATTTTTATTATTATTTCTCGCTGATAATGAAAGATGTCTTCCTTATGATTCCTAAACCGTACCGCAAGGGTTGTGTTTTAACAAAACTCCCCCGACCAGAAGATACTATCGTCAATAGTCGCTAAAGGTAGTTAGCATCTATGAATGGGTTAGTCCAAACCCCCACTGTGGCCAGAAACTCATTACAGCTGTCTGGAATTTAGTCTGTATTGATGACAGTGGTGTGTATTGATGGATGCCAATAGAAGCCAGGCTTCCCAAAATATTTGACCAATAAATAAAATACAAATTCTTAAATAATTCCTCTTTCGTCTCTGGGTTTTCAAAATTTTCTGTGAATTCGCAAGTGGCTGAATTTCACCAGAGAAATCATCAGAGTGAGGGAAACAGCGCTCCTCTGTCTCAGTATGTGTAGCCCATGTATCTGATGCTGTCTGGACAAAATAGTGTGATATGATGCGGCTGTAGCATTTGATTGAGTGATGCCAGCAAGCATTTGTTGATACAACAAGTATAAAATAATTAGCCAATCTGTCACGTTCTGACCTTTATTTCCTTTGTTTTGTCTTTATTTAGTATGCTCAGGGCGTGAGTTGGGGTGGGCAGTCTGTGTGTTTTTCTATGTTGGGGTTTTGAGTTCAGCCTAGTATGGTTCTCAATCAGAGGCAGGTGTCGTTAGTTGTCTCTGATTGAGAATCATACTTAGGTAGCCTGGGTTTGACTTTTGAGTCGTGGGTGTTTGTTTCCGTGTGTGTTTGTCGCCATACGGTACTGTTTCGGTTTTTGTAGATTTCACGTTATTGTTTTTGTTCGAGTGTTCATTTGTCTTTATTAAAAACATTATGGACACTTACCACGCTACATCTTGGTCCGATCCTTACTCCTCTTCGTCTGAAGAGGAGTTGAGCTGACCTCCACTGTGGGTTATCCTGGTGCAGAAAAACACCCTCCTAGGGAAGCCAGTTTGGATTTGGCTTCACAACAATCAAATCACATCCTAAGCTAAATGTAATTTTAGTTTCTGGTCTACTTGTGTCCTGCAGTAGCTAGCTTGCTAAAGTTAGCCTTTTCATGGATGGATATGGGGATTTGGTATTATGGTTTTGACTTAATTCTCTATTCAGGCCAATGATTATGACAGCGATTGTGATCTAACCATAAATGAATCTGTTGTGCCACCGGCCTGAGACAATTGAAGTTCAATATGTTGCCTAGATGTAGCTTATCCCTTTTAGGCTCACATTAACTAGCTAGCTAACTTAGCTGGTTCATTGTTGCCCATGCAAGGAAGTTAGGCTTCCTAGCTAAAATGCTTGCTAGCCTATGACAACAAAAACTACAAGTGTACTGTATGACAGAACTATAGAGCGTTTTGCCAACATAAAAGAGAGGAGGATGGCATTGGTGTTCAACTAGTCTACATCCAGTGTGAATCCAATTTGTTGTTTTTTTACTTGCAGGCAAACACACCCACACACAGACAGACAGAAATCAGTACCATGGACAGCCACATAATATTTAGCAACATTGATTGGACAATTGTTTTTGTTATCTTTAAGTTTGTTTTCAGTGTAATACACTAAGGTTATATAGTCTTGTTGATTTGATGATGTTGAAATGTTTATGTTGAAATGGTGCTGAAATAGGGGAGGCAGTGCTCCTGTTGTCTTTGTGCTGACTTGCGGTAACTCTGTAGTTGTAAATCAGTAGTTGTTTAGTAAACTGTCAAAAACATGAACTTGCTTGACCATGCTGCATGTCATATAACTGTTTGATGCATGCAATATTTGCTTTGTGGACTTCACCAGACAGATGTTGGTCTCCAGTTTTGTGACATATGTGCAGTTGAATTTATTCCGCCACTGTGTGACTTGAATTTTTGTTGTCACTGCCTTATTGTATATTACGCTGGCATATGAACAAATGGGTAATAGAACAAACAATGCAATTATTACAACATAGGTTGTAATATCGATTTTCTACTGGCTTGACTCAGTGATTTTACCCTCTCACCGCTACTGCTTGATGATGATGATGCTAAAATCGAAAATAATGTAGGAGTTCCTATTCCATGAATAAGTATGATAATTGTTTATTTGACGAGTTGTCTGTGGCTAAGTCTTTCCATTCCATCTCATATGAATGTAAGTTTATGAAACAGTGATAAAGACTGTCATTTAATCCTTTGCGACATGACTGACTCACTGTATTGAAGTGTTGTTACATCATACTGACAAATGTCAGTGTAGTAATACATAGTAATGTTGTTACCTAAATAAATTAAACATTAGAGTGGGCTACCAGTGTGTGCTGCTGCCCCAGTTATATATACAGAATTGTATAAGCACTGGCATAAAGTACTTTGCCTGGCTACCCACATTCCTTGCTCTGGCTAAAAGCTACGTTCGTTTCTTCTCCGCAATGAGTCTGGTTCGGAGTACCTTCCCGACCCTTTACCAAATGCAAACCATAGTCATTAAATCCAGATGCAAACACATTCGGGGCTGTCTGACTGGTCCAGAAACCAATGGGTTGAGTCAGAGCTAGAACACACGTGGGTAAAGCGGCGGTTGGAAAATTAATTGACTTTGATACTCTTAATGGTTAGAAGATCCAATCGCTGGCAATTTCGCTGGCCCTTCGTCACCACAAACAAACGACGGCAGTCTCCGACTAAAGTATGCAGCGAAAGACAGAGCTTGTCACCATCCCCCTCCAGATGTCGCCCATCTTCAACATTATCCCCAGTGTATTTATACCTGTGTTCTCTGTTTGTCTGTTGCCAGTTTGTTTTGTTTGTCAAGCCTACCAGCGGTTTTCCGTTGCTCCTGTCTTTTTCTAGTTCTAGTTTTCTAGTTTTCCCGGTTTTGACCATTCTGCCTGCCCTGACCATGAGCCTGCCTGCCGTTTTGTACCTTGTCACACCAACCTGGATTACTGACCTCTGCCTGCCCTTGACCTGTTCATTTGCCTGCCCCCTGTTCTAGTAATAAACTTGTATTACTTTGACACTGTCTGCATCTGGGTATTCTCCTGAAATGTGATAGATACTGATACTTCATGACCTGACAGCCAACAAGATAGTTTCCCCCCTTTACCTGGGTCCTTACAAAAGTCTGTCTGTACTGCCCTCTCTTTTTTTATTTAACTAGGCAAGTCAGTTAAGAACAAATTCTTATTTATAATGACGGCTTACCCCGGCCAAATCCTAACCAGGACGACGCTGGGCCAATTGTGTGCCACCCTATGGGACTCCCAATCACAGCCGGCTGTGATATAGCCTGGAATCAAACCAGGGTCTGTCTCTAGAACTGAGATGCAGTGCCTTAGACCACTGCGCCACTCGGGAGCTGTAACTAATTCATAGGGCCTTGTGTTGTGGTTAATCATGTCACTTGACCTGGATGTTAACCTTTATTTGAAGTCTTTTCCAGATCTGAGAATTAGACCAACAATGAAAGCAATTGTATGAGGATGGTGTGGACCATCTGACATAAAAAGAAAAGAGGAAGGTTTGATGAAAAAGATTTAGAAGGTAGACTCAGCAATATGATGTAGATGCAGAAAGTAAACAGCTGAGTGGGTCAATTATCACAACCACTAAGGGCTTTGAAGTGCGAAGCTCAACTTCTCAGCTCTTTTGGTCCCTTATCTACCATGTAACTGTGTGAGGCGAACCTGTTGCTCATGCACAGATATTCTGTGTGAGAGCAAAGTCTTGCATCTCACTCATCGCAATATCTGTGGTGCTGCTCGTTCAATGTCACTTCGCTGAGTATACATTTAAAGGTTCAAATCTAGGTCATGTGACATGATAAATAAAAACACATGGCCCGATACATGAGTCGCAGAGGAGGCAGGACAGACTTACTTTTGTAAGTATTAATTGAGGACCCAGATGAGGGGACACACAATCTTGTTGGCTGTCAGGTCCTCTGCAGCTAGTTCCCGCACCCTCATGGATACTGTGTTGTGGTAGACCTTGAAGAACCTGTCAAGGAGTTAATGTGTTGGGAAGCACTGCACCAGTGTCACTGCTCACTATGGCCTCCAGCCTTGACCAGGGCATGATGCAGCACTATCCACAATTTCTTGTCCAGGTTGTCCGACAGGCCCTGCACCTTGCCAGAGTAGTTTGGAATGAGGTTCATGTTGTGCGTGTTTACTGCTGCCCATGCGGTACTGATCGTACATATGAGGTTATTCCATGAGCCCTCCAGGTTCATCAGCTTGTGGTGGCCCTCCAGCAGCTTGGCTTACTTTACCATTAATGAAGTGTCTGCCACCATCTCAGACACTGCACAGGAAGGGAGGGGAAATAAGAAAACATTGTAACTGTACAGTATTGCCACATCTTCAATTTAAGCCCACTAGAGAGTGTGTGCCCTCAAGCCTGGAGGGAAGCTAAAGTCATTCCGCTACCCAAGAATAGTAAATCCCTCTTTGCTGGCTCAAATAGCCCACCAATCAGCCTGTTACCAACCCTTAGAAACTTCTGGAAAAGATTGTGTTTGACCAGATGCAATGCTATTTCCCAGTAAACAAATTGACAACAGAATTTCAGCATGGTTATAGGGAAGGACACTCAACAGGCACAGCTCTTACACAAATTACTGATGATTGGCTGAGAGAAATTTATGATAATATTATTGTGGGGGCTGTCTTGTTAGACTTCAGTGCAGCTTTTGACGTTCTCGATCATAGTCTGCTGCTGGAAAAAATGTATGTGTTTTGGCTTTACACCCCTTACTATAATATGGATAGAGTTACTTGTCTAACAGAACACAGAGAGTGTTCTTTAGTGGAAGATTCTCAAATATAATCCAGTTAGAATCAGGAATTCCCCAGGGTAGCTGTTTAGGCCGCTTGCTTTTTTCAATTTTTACTAACGACATATAACAGACTTTGAGTAAAGCCAGAGTGTCTATGTATGTGGATGACTCAACAGTATACACGTTAGCTACTACAACGACTGAAATGACTGCAACACTCAACATAGAGCTGCAGTTCGTTTTGGAGTGGGTGGCAAGGAATAAGTTAGCCCTAAGTATTTCTAAAACTAAGTTTATCTTAAGAGCAGGTGAGTCAATGCACAGGGCGCGCTTCTTCACAAAACTAGATCTCAGGAGCGCTTACAACCTGGTGCGTATCTGGGAGGGAGACGAGTGGAAGACGGCTTTCAGTACCACCTCAGGGCACTATGAGTACCTCGTCATGCTGTATGGGTTGATGAATGCGCCATCAGTCTTCCAAGCCTTTGTAGACGAGATTTTCAGGGACCTGCACGGGCAGCGTGTAGTGGTGTATATTGAAGACATTTTGATCGTCGTCACCGTCCTACTAGCCACTACCGATCCCTTTTTCGTTTGTCTGTTGGTTTTGTCTTATTAGTTACACCTGTGTGTATTTTAGTTTAATTAGCATCCTTATATATAGTAGATTGTCCCGCCCTTGTTTTGTGCGGGATTGTTTTTGTTACTCTGTTGTATGGTGGTTTTCGTGTGGTTATTCTCCGGACTATTTTGGTCCTGTGTTTGGGCTGGTCAATTGTATGCGCCCTGTATGTTGGAGTGACCGTTTTTGTGCGCCGGAGAATAAATTGACAATCTACTGAACCCTGCTCTCTGCGCCTGATTCCACCCACCACTCCTAGTAAATCGTGACAGAATCCCGCACCACAACAATGGAATCAGCAGGAGCAGCCGCGTCTCCTCTCCCATCGATGGAGGAGAGGGTCCTCCATCACACCAGCGTGCTTCACAGGATTGGTTCGGCCATGGACCAAATGATGGAGAGGATGGATCGATGGGAGAGGAGTGGCCTTCTCACCTCATCTCCAGCACCCCCTCCTTCAGCACCTCCTGTTCCTGCAACCACATCTGGCTCCGGGGCTCTTCGGCTGACGCTCCCACGGGAGTATGACGGAACGGCGGCTGGGTGCCAGGGTTTCCTTCTCCAACTGGAACTATACCTGGCTACCGTGCGTCCTGCTCCCTCCGGAGAGGAGAGCGTGAGCGCCCTCGTCTCCTGCTTGACTGGGCGAGCCCTCGAGTGGGCCAACGCAGTGTGGAATGGTCCGGACTCGGCGAGGGATAATTACCCAGAGTTCACCCGCCGATTCCGAGCTGTGTTTGACCATCCACCAGAGGGTCGGGCGGCGGGTGAACGGCTGTTCCACCTGCGTCAGGAGACGAGGAGCGTACAGGACTTTGCCGCAGGAGCAGGGTGGAACGACAGGGCCTTGATAGATCATTTCCGATGCAGTCTCAGGGAGGACGTCCGCAGGGAGCTGGCATGTCGGGACACCACCTTCACCCTGGATGAACTCATTGACTTGGCTATCCGTCTCGACAACCTGCTGGCTGCCCGTGGGCGTTCAGATCAGGTCCTGTCGTTTCCACTTCCTCTTTTGTATGGTGGTATTCGTGTGGTTATTCTCCGGACTATTTTGGTCCTGTGTTTGGGCTGGTCAATTGTATGCGTGACTGTTTTTGTGCGCCGGAGAATAAATTGACAATCTACTGAACCCTGCTCTCTGCGCCTGATTCCACCCACCACTCCTAGTAAATCGTGACACTGGTGCGCAGGGTGCTTGGTCGCCTGTTGGAGCATGACCTGTACGTCACCGCCTCTTTCCTAGGGTATCGCATTTCCACCTCGGGGGTGGAGATGGAGAGTGACCGCATTTAAGCCGTGCATAATTGGCCGACTCCCACTACGGTAAATGAGGTGCAGCGGTTCTTAGGGTTTGCCAACTACTACCGGAGTTTTATCTGGGGTTTTGGTCAGGTAGAAGCTCCCATTACCTCACTGCTGAAGGGGAGACCGGTGAGGCTGCAGTGGTCGGCTGAGGCAGACAGGGCTTTCAGTCACCTGAGGGCTCTGTTTAACTCGGCTCCCGTGCTGGCCCATCCGGATCCCTCTTTGGCATTCATAGTGGAGGTGTACGCATCCGAGGCTGGGATAGGAGCTGTGCTCTCTCAGCACTCAGGTGCGCCACCGAAGCTCCGCCCCTGTGCCTTCTTCCCGAAGAAGCTCTACTCGGCGGAGCAAAACTATGACGTGGGGGACCGGGAACTGTTGGCTGTCGTCAAGGCCTTGAAGGCATGGAGACATTGGCTTGAGGAGGCTAGACACCCTTTTCTCATCTGGACTGACCACCGTAATCTGGAGTACATCTGGGCGGCGAGTAGACTGAACTCTCGCCAGGCAAGTTGGGCCATGTTTTTCACCCGTTTTGTGTTTACCCTTTCCTACAGACCAGGCTCACAGAACGTGAAGGCAGATGCATTGTCTTGGCTGTATGACACATAGGAGCGACACATGGATCCCACTCCCATACTCCCCGCCTCCTGCCTGGTGGCGCCGGTAGTGTGGGAGCTGGATGCGTACATTGAGCAGGCGTTACGTGCAGAGCCCGCTCCCGTCCAGTGTCCCGCTGGGCGTCTGTACGTCCCGTCTGCTGTTCGTGACCGCTTGATCTATTGGGCCCACACGTCACCCTCCTCTGGTCATCCTGGGATCGGTCAGACAGTGCGTTGTTTGAGTGGGAGGTACTGGTGGCCTACCTTGGCTAAGGACGTGAGGGTTTATGTTTCCTCCTGCTCGGTGTGCGCCCAGTGTAAGGCTCCTATTTACCTGCCCAGAGGTAAGCTACACCCCTTACCCTTTCCACAACAGCCTTGGTCGCACCTGTCGGTGGATTTTCTGACCGATATTCCTCTCTCACAGGGTAACACCGTGATCCTGGTCTCTGAAAGGAATCTACATTATATTGGAAAAGGGATTGTAATGTCAGGAAGATAATTCCTTTAAAAACTGTTTGCCTTATTCAAAATGCTTGTAAAGCTTTTCTAACGGGCCTTATTTTAAAACAAAAACTACTTTAACTATGAAAACTTGTCAAAACTATGGCAAACCACAGAGCTCAATGTTTCCTTTACAACCAAAATCCCCTCAACTTTAATCATTTCTGTGCTGCCATCCTGTTAGAAGGTAACCTGACAACACTGCAGAGACGCAGAAAATGGACAGCAGAAAAGCAAAATGTTAAAGTGGGAGATGTTGTCTTATTGAAAGACACTCAGGCACACAGAAATGACTGGCCAGTCGGGCTTGTGGTAAAAACCTTTCCCAGTACTGACAAAAAGGTTAGGAAAGCAGAACTAAAAATTGTCACGCAAGGAGCTGCTAAGATGTTTCTGAGACCAATCTCAGAGGTTGTTGTTCTTCTTTCTGAAGCACCCTAGAGACAAAAGATAAAAATAGAAATAACATTATTTGTTTCTTGATATGTTTTATTTCACAGTGGCACAATTTCATTATGCTAGGCGGGGAGTGTGCTGCCATCCTGTTAGAAGGTAACAGATTATTTTATTACAATGGTTAAATTGGATTTTCATTGTGTTCAATGGTGTTACCACTGGTGTCCCCCAGGGCTCTGTTCTAGGCCCTCTCCTATTCTCGCTATACACCAAGTCACTTGGCTCTGTCATAACCTCACATGGTCTCTCCTATCATTGCTATGCAGACGACACACAATTAATCTTCTCCTTTCCCCCTTCTGATGACCAGGTGGTGAATCGCATCTCTGCATGTCTGGCAGACATATCAGTGTGGATGACGGATCACCACCTCAAGCTGAACCTCGGCAAGACGGAGCTGCTCTTCCTCCCGGGGAAGGACTGCCCGTTCCATGATCTCGCCATCACGGTTGACAACTCCATTGTGTCCTCCTCCCAGAGCGCTAAGAACCTTGGCGTGATCCTGGACAACACCCTTTCGTTCTCAACTAACATCAAGGCGGTGGCCCGTTCCTGTAGGTTCATGCTCTACAACATCCGCAGAGTACGACCCTGCCTCACACAGGAAGCGGCGCAGGTCCTAATCCAGGCACTTGTCATCTCCCGTCTGGATTACTGCAACTCGCTGTTGGCTGGGCTCCCTGCCTGTGCTATTAAACCCCTACAACTCATCCAGAACGCCGCAGCCCGTCTGGTGTTCAACCTTCCCAAGTTCTCTCACGTCACCCCGCTCCTCCGCTCTCTCCACTGGCTTCCAGTTGAAGCTCGCATCCGCTACAAGACCATGGTGCTTGCCTACGGAGCTGTGAGGGGAACGGCACCTCAGTACCTCCAGGCTCTGATCAGGCCCTACACCCAAACAAGGGCACTGCGTTCATCCACCTCTGGCCTGCTCGCCTCCCTACCACTGAGGAAGTACAGTTCCCGCTCAGCCCAGTCAAAACTGTTCGCTGCTCTGGCCCCCCAATGGTGGAACAAACTCCCTCACGACGCCAGGACAGCGGAGTCAATCACCACCTTCCGGAGACACCTGAAACCCCACCTCTTTAAGGAATACCTAGGATAGGATAAAGTAATCCCTCTCACCCCCCCCCCCCCTTATAAGATTTAGATGCACTATTGTAAAGTGGCTGTTCCACTGGATGTCATAAGGTGAATGGACCAATTTGTAAGTCGCTCTGGATAAGAGCGTCTGCTAAATGACTTAAATGTAATGTTAAATGTATTTGCCCCCTAGTGGAGCTTTCTGGTATTTAGAAAGATAACGCAAACCGGAAGTAGAGAATTTGTTCTGCACGCATAGAAGCTGCTACAAACAACGAACGCTACGATGCAGGTCTTTCAATGTAGTTATTTCTTGTCACGCTTCAGACTTGGAAAATATTTGTTTGTATGTTCGATTCAAGCGTTTAGCTAATGATGATAATATTATTATTGATAGAGTTGCTTACATATCAATGTTGGTTGGTTGCATTTACTCACACAAATTGCAATGCCTTTCATGTATGTCGTTAGCTGTATTACTTTGCTCGTGCGTCATGCAAACGAATTGTAAAATATAGGTAGCCTAGTGGTTAGTGCTGGAATAGTAACCGCAAAGTTGCTAGATTGAATCTCTGAGCTGACAAGGTAAAATTACCTGAACAAGGTCATTCACGTACTGTTCCTAAGCTATCATTGTAAATAAGAATTTGTTCTTCACTGACTTGCTTAGTTAAATTAAATAAATAAGGAAAGACATAGTTAAACTGCAGCTGGCCCAGAACCGAGTGGCATGTCTTGCTCTTCATTGTAATCTGAGGGCTGATATAAATACTATGCATGCCAGTCTTCCTTGGGTAAGAATTTAGGAGAGACTGACTGCATCACTTCTTTTTATAAGAAAATGAATGTGTTGAAAATCACAAATTGTTTGCATAGCCAACTTACACACAGCTCTGACACACACACTTTACCCACCAGACATGCCACCAGGGGTCTTTTTACAGTTCCCAGGTCCAGAACAAATTCAATAAAGCGTAGAGTATTATATAGAGCCACTATTGCATGGAACTCCCTTCCATCTCATATTGCTCAAGTGAAGAGCAAACCTGGCTTCAAAAAACAGAAAAGCAACAACGCCTCTCCCCCTATTTGACCTAGATAGTCTGTGTGTATGTATTGATATGTAGGCTACGTGTGCCTTTGGTATAAATTAATTATGTAGTTCTGTCCTTGAGCTGTTCTTGTCTATTAATGTTCTGTATTATGTAATGTTTCATGTTTTGTGTTGGACCCCAGGAAGAGTAGCTGCTGCTTTTGCAACAACTGATGGGGATCCTAACAAAATACCAATGCAGCCATTTTTATCTCAATATCAAATCATTCTGGATAACAACTAGGTACCCTACTGTGATTTAAAAAAAGAAAAAACTTAGCAAATATCCATTTTTAAAGCAAGAATTTTGCTCTGACTTTGAATCATTTTTTTTAACCTTTAACTAGGCAAGTTCGTTAAGAACAAATTCTTATTTTCAATGACGGCCTAGGAACAGTGGGTTATAATCGCCTGTTCAGGGGCAGAACGACAGATTTGTACCTTGTCAGCTTGGGGGTTTGAATTTGGAACCTTCCGGTTACTAGTCCAAAGCTCTAACCACTAGGCTACTCTGCCGCACCAAATACCATGGTCTTAGCTTGTCTTATTAATATATTTGATTACAGTGATAGTGTAATGAACACGAGGGGATACTGGTTTTAAGCGCAGGGCGCAGCAGGTGTTTATTGCAAAGGACTGCAGGAGGAGGCAGGTATCTGGGTCCAGGGGCAGGCAGAAGTCATACACAGGGGGTCCAAAGGGGCAACAGTACAGGCAGGGAAAAGGCTAGTAACATAGTCTGGGAGATCAGGCAATATGTTGACAACAGGAAATCCGATAGGCTAAAGTACAGGCAGGGAATATGAAAAAAATGCATCGTTAGTGAGGCAGGCAAAAACGATCATACACGGGAGGAGTACATTTCGGGAAACCCAGCGCTCTGAAAACTGTGGGTCACAAAACAAAAACAATACCTCAAAATGACGGGGTGCAAAGAACTGCACTAAATAGTGTGTGATAATGACATACAGGTGTGTGAACAGATAATTAGAATTCAGGTGATTGGGATCTGGAGAGTGAGCTGCGTTCAGGGGATTACGTGTTTGAGGGTGTGAGTTGGAAGCAGACTTTACAGACACCTATACAGTTACATTTCATAATATATAAGTATTGTATCGTTTTGACTATCGCAATATTATTGTTGCGTTCTTTGGCTGTACCTGTATCAAATCTCCAGTATTTTGCCTTCATAGTTTGTTCTCCATCTTCTTTTTAAAATAGGGAGCCAATTTGTTTTCAGCACTTTTATTTCCATTACTGGCTCTTGTCCCTCTGCAGAAGAGATATGGTGAGCAATATGTTTTGAACATTGAATCTCAATAAAAGCACTATCGAATCGCAAATAAAAACAGACATTCAATAGCGATGGCAGTCCCAAAAAATAAAATGAGCCGTTTGTTTTATGAGTAATATAGATCGACATATCATTGAATATCTTCCTCTGTATGCTTAAAGGAAAGGTTCATCCATTTTGAATTTTATATTGTTTTGTGTATCGGAGTGTTGGTCTATCGATTCCCTGGGTCATTTTATGTTTTCATGTGTATCTGAGTTATCGGCATTCAATCAGGCAGAAATCTGTCCGGTATAATGTAGCACCGTGATAAAGTTGCTCTCACTACCCTTGTAACGGCATTCTTCCTCCTCTTCTGAGGAGGAGTAGCGAGAAGGATCGGGGGACCAATGCGCAGCGTGGTACGTGTCCATAACGTTTATTTTGAGATAAACTGAACACTATGAAATACAAAACAATAAATGTGACCATGACCGGAACCAGTAACGTGTGGTAACAAACACCCACAACTCTTAAGTGAAACCCAGGCTACCTAAGTATGATTCTCAATCAGTGACAACGAACGACACCTGCCTCTGATTGAGAACCATACTAGGCTGAACTCAAAACTCCAACATAGAAAAACACACATAGATTGCCCACCCCAACTCACACCCTGACCATATTAAATCAAGACAAAACAAAGGAAATAAAGGTCAGAACGTGACAACCCTGGAAGTTAATAGGAATACGACTTTTAGATTGCGGAGATTTCTTTCATCCATGTCAGATTTCAATACAGGCTGATGTCATATTTTGGGAGGATGTCTTCTCTCAAATGAGCCATTGATCATATTTCTGGGATATTCCTACATCGATTTTTTTATTTTTTTAACTGAGGGTCTAGCACATATTTTTCTATTTGTCTGCCTCTTTAGTCCAGGGTGCATTGCATTGTGCCATTGCCAGATATATTATAGAAAGGAGATAGGAATCCGATGAATGGATTGCTGAGTCTCACGGTTGATATGTCGGGAGGGGGACAGAGACTATTACTTGATGCCAACACACCTTTCTAGCTAAGTTACACGCTGACGTTATGTTGCGCTTAGTGATGTCTGACTGTCTCATCCGAACATTGTTGCTGCCGACGTGGATAACAATATCCCTATAAAATGAGCCATTTTAGCACTATCTTAAAATTCACCTTTATGTCGTTAGCCCTGCCCACTGGTAAACAATGTATGATTGCTGGGTGATTCTTTTGAAGTCTAATATTTGTCAGAGCTAATGGTGGGAGGCTTCGGAGTCTCAGACCCCGTAACAGGTGGAGGACAGACCTAAAATTCAGACTGGTTGCTTAGTGGGGAAAACCGGTTAAAAGTTCATATAGGCTGAATGAGCGACACTGGTTGAGCATGCCGCAAGCATTTTGTCGTGGAAATTACCACCAGGGACACCTGAAGTCAAACTTGAATTAATCATAATTTTTAAATCAGCAAGCTCAGATCAGAAGTTATGTCGGGGCAGTCCCGTTAGTCTTATTATGTACTGCTTACAGAGACACGTTATATTTGCATGATTTAGCTTATTCATTATTCATAATTAATTCATCATTAATGTTTGGTTGATGCATGTGACCGACCAATACCTCACAAGGCCTCTTCTCTCCAAGCTGAGACCATGAAACTGAGACCAGTGATGCCAATTTAACAATTTTGGTGCTAGATTTAGCAACTTTTCAGACTACTGTTATATAAATAATCTAATATCAAGCATTACTAGCAGACCAAAGCTCTGGTTAAACCGGATGCCCTCAGATAACTCTGGGCCCAGTGTCCTCAGTCAAGTTTAGAGCCTACGTGCAATAACATGATTATCCGAAGGACACACAGCTGCCATCACGCAAATATACTCCCCTGTAACTACAAAGAACAGCCTGCAAACACTAACGAGCTTAGAGTGCCAAACTATCTCACTGACATTGACCCTTGCATGCACTCCTGCATAAACAGGAAACACCTGAGCCTAAAGCAGACATTACCAGTCCCTAAATCCACGCTTCCTTGACACACATACATCTCATGAGCAACGCACACTCACACTCCACCCCCTCCCTACTGGTTGGGTGACGTGAGCAGAGAACTCTGCTGTGCACCAATGGGGCGCCTGCTCTGGCTAGAGCAGGCCCGCCTCCAACTCTTCAGGACCAGTCAGAAGACCAACACGACGAGACTCCACCTACATTATTCTGTGTATACATTCTGTTGTAAACTCTGGCGAGGCAGCCTAATTATTCTGACTCCTCACAGAGTCATATTGCTTAGGTCCGTGCACGATGTAGGACAAGATATCGTTGACTCAATAAACTGCCTTTTTGATACACCAGGGGCCTGTTGCACAAAACTAGGATAAGGGATTAAGCCAGGATATCTTGGTGATCCTGGCTCAATTGATCCGTAATCCGGTTGCACTAAAGATGGATAGGGGGCAGGAGGATATGTTATGGTATAAATTACCATGGAGATTTATTCTGTGGAGCTAGCCTGCTCCAGACCAGGCTAAATTCCAGGATCTATTTAATCTCATCCCTAATGTCAGTCAGCAGTCACCACAAATGGAAACCAATAGTTATTTCACTGCTCACTATACATTGTTATCACATATAACTAGACCCACTGTTATTATTTAAACGTTTGTGATCATTAATTTCAATGATTTTGGATAAAAAATGATTTTTAGATGATGTTGCTATCATTAGATAATTTACAGTTTCCCATAGACTATAAGGCTATATATAAAATGATAGAATATTAGGGCCAGAGAGGGGAAAAAAACACAAGTCATAATATTGTAACCAGTTGTTTTAAAGGAGGACAGTTGTTAAAATGACAGATGTGGGGCATTTCGTGAAATTGTACTTCAGTATGGTTTCATAAACAAAGACATGCTGATGTGCCAGAATATTAAGTATCACATTGTCATAAGTATCAAAACTGTAAAAACAATATGTAGCTTTTCTGCAGAAAGAACCAGCCTCATAAATTTATGACTTTATCCTTTTTCTTCAGTGTGGCCCTAGTACTCTGTCATATAAACAAATACACATTCCATATGAATATAAAAACACAATGTGTAACATTATGTTCCTTTATTGAATAAGGACAAAACAAAGCAGGTAAACCATCAGCTCCTTTCGAAACTGAAGTCACAGTGACTCTACAAGATGGAAAGCACAGAATCCAAGCATATTATACAAAATGATACATACACATTCAAAGGTCTGTATATAACACACCCTGCATGTCTGCACACTAAAATAAATGCAGGACAAATCCATACACATCAACTGAACAGACAAATGAATGGATGCAGTAGCCTCCCTGCAGCCTTGTATTACACACAGTATACCGCACAAACATCATAAGAGGCCAAATTCGTCAAAAAACGAACCCAAAAAACCCAAATTCCTCTGCCACCGCAGGACATATTTAACCAAAATTGAAAGCACACATACTAACTAAAATAATTCAACACATATTGGTCCCTCAGCAGCCGACCACTGTCGTCATCAGGGAAGATTGCCGGATTGTCCCAGTCCATGGCTGGTGGCACTCTGGGGGCCCTCTCCTTCCTCAGGCAGGCCACATTGTGGAGGACAGCACAAGCCACAGTAATATCACATGCCCTAACAGGGCTGACCCTTAATTTGTGAAGGCAGTGAAAGCGTGCCTTCAGGAGGCCAAAGGTCATTTCAACTCTGGCCCTGGTCCTGGCATGGGCATGGTTGTAGGCCTGCTGTGCTTCCTGGGGGTCTGTGAAAGGTGTCAGGAGAAAAGGCTGGCAGCCATACCCCCTGTCTCCCAGCAACACACCAGAGAATTCACCTGTCAACACAAAATCTCATCATTACTACCTCATAAACACAGTGATATTCTTGACACAGCCATGATGGTTATAAATAGGGGTTGTGTGGCTTACCTTGTGATAGATTTCAGAGGCCCGAAAGATTCTGGAGTCATGGACTGAGCCAGGCCATTTTGCCACAACATTGCTGATCACACAGTCAGCATTGCAGACCATCTGAAATCATAAGATGAGGAATATTACACCAATCAATGCACATCACTGGCAATGCAGAGTGTTCGTCAATGGACAATATCAAAAAGTTATGTTCACCTGAACATTAATGCTGTGAAAGGATTTCCTATTCACAAAATCGGCCTCATGGGCACCTGAGGGGCTTTTATCCTTATGTGTGTGCAGTCCACTGCACCAATGACATTGGGGAAACCTGTCACACAAAGTAATGAGTATCCTACTATGTGTTAACAGTTGTCCTGTAATTTGTAGATCCTCTTACCTGCAATCCTATAGAACTCCTCTTTGATGTCACAGAGTCTTCTGTGGCCAGGGAAGGAGATGAAGACATCTGCTAATGCTTTGATAGCCAGACACACACTCCTTATTGTGCGGCAAATTGTGGCCTTGTTCAGCTGTTCTGCATCCCCACTGAGTACAGGAAGGCTCCACTAGCAAAAAGCGCAAGGCCACACAAACCATTTGCTCCACACTCAGTGCATGGCTCCGTGCAGTGCGGTGCTTAATCCTGGGACCCAGTAGTCTGCATAGATACCTGATGCCATCTGCAGAAAACCTGTATCTTTCATATAGATGGTCATCAGGGAAGGCCAGTGGGTCCAACCGGTCCCTGAAGACCCTTTCTCGCCTGAAGGCTCTCCTCAGCACAAGTGCTTCTTCATCCACCACATCTCGCACGAATGGGCATGCCATTGTCAGAGCAGAAAGGAACACACAATTTTGGGCCTTCATATAGGCCAGTGGCCACACCTGGTGCTGGGGGGGTGGGCAAAAGAGGGCGATGCCTTATAACGATGACTTGGTTGTACTGATTGCTGGGAAAATAAAAAAAAAAACCTTAGAAAGATGCCACCGTCCTGTGTGCTCACAATAAGAGCTCATATGTCATGGCTCACTTGACTTTACGAGAATATACCTAATTTTTATTTTGAGCTGTGTCATCTTCTTGGAGCTGGGGAGGAAAGAAAAATAATGATTAATACATTTGTGTTACAGTTAGCATACAGTGTACATTGAAGGCATATCTCACCTCCCTCTCAAGTTTTTTTATTTCAAGGTCCAGTTTCCTAATTGTCCTCTTTTTTATTTCGGACTCCAGTGCAAGATTTTCCATCTTTTTCTTCTTGTACTGAATGTCTATGTCTGCCAGTTCTATTTGGCGCCGGAGGTGGTTGCCATACAACTTTCTGATAGCTTGTGAGCTCTGTGAACACAATACAATTAGCGCAGCTGGAATTTGGCAGGATGTGGTGTCCTTTTATTAATACGCACTATGTTGCCAGGCTGGTTTTCCCACTGTATAGCATCTGGGTCCTGTAAAAGAAATTAGATTTTTTGATTTTGATGAGGACTCCTCACCATTGTAGAGTAAATAGTACTTTCACAGTCTTAACATGACACCTCATGCCTTCTGGAATCCAGAGAGATGGTCTCCTCCTCATCATCGTCTCCATCATGTGCTGTTGCTGCTGCACTGGGGCCTTCACCCTATCACATTTAATCGGATTCATATTGAAGCTAGTAGACAAGACATGCCAGGCCTACAGTATGCCTTTGATGGAGTACTCACTGGATCAGCATCGTCTGGTGCTTGTGCTGGTGGCTCTAACAGGAACACAGTGCTGCCAGGCACTGCAAGGCAATAGGTAAACCAAAGTCAGACAGTCCAAATTGATTCAATATGAATGTGGTTGTATCCCATGTAGAGATGGAAGGACATACCTTGAATGAAGCGGGTGGCATCTTGGGAGGAACCTATGCTCGTCTCTTCCCCCCCAGGGATCCCCTCTAAGACGGGCCTGCCTTTATTTAGCTCCAAGGCCATGTCCTCTGCTGGGGTAAGGTCAGCCTTTGGTGACCCACCACCCGTGCCTTGTCTGTGGGTATTCTTTTTCACTGCTAAAACAGTACAGACAATGTGTGAGCAGGCACCTTCTGGGTACAATATATGCTTGTGCTTTGTTAAATATTAGTCAGGGACCATACCATTCTGCAGAATGTTCTTGTATTTGATTTTGACCTGCTGCCATGTCCGTTTTGGCCCGTTCATGTTTAATCTACACACACACACACACACACACACACACACACACACACACACAATGGAGTCACACTGCAAAAAAATTACTTGGTATTTTTGTCTTGTTTTCAGTAAAAATATCAAAAAATTTATCATAGCTTTATACAGTGTGATGGAGTTACTTTACACAATTTCACTCATATCTGCAGTGCATTTCAATTAAAAATTTTACCGTTTCATAATTACAGTACAACTGCATTTTTGGAGATGTGAATTAAATATTTGAATTGTAATTGTGATGTTTCAGCGGAGCGGTGAGTGTGTAATTGTGCACTACTTACGCATTCAGGCGGTCTGCAATACTTTGCCACGCTTTTTCTCTTTGCTTTATCACTGTGGCGGTGTTGCCTTTCTTCTTAATTATATATTTTACCTCCTCGTATGCCTCCATGAGGATTTGTGCTTCCGACGGGGAAAAGTACGCGGCTCTAGTTGCCATGGTAAATCAGTTAATCTGTGATCTGTGGCGGGGTCTATTTGAGTGAGCCGTGAGCGCGCACCTATCCAGGATTGGTTTCACCTGGCTTAATGAATCCGTGTCTGCTCATCCTGGCTTGGTCTTTGTGCAACCAATTAAGCCTGGACGCACATGTTTTGGCTTCATTGAGCTCAGCTGAGTCATTTATCCCGGATGTCTTAATTCTACTTTTGTGCAACAGGCCCCAGATCTTTTACTCCTATCTATGTTATTGTTTTTGAGATGTTTGGTCTGATTGGGTTTTGTAAATGTTTTATGTTTCAAATAGGATCTGGAGATGTTTGGTCTGATTGGGTTTTGTAAGTGTTTTATGTTTCAAATAGGATCTGGAGATGTTTGGTCTGATTGGGTTTTGTAAGTGTTTTATGTTTCAAATAGGATCTGGAGATGTTTGGGCAGGTGATTTGTAAGCTTTATTTTTGATAATGTTTTTGTCAACTGTTGGTATTGGCCTCCACCCTATATGTCCTTTTAGTGTAGTTTTTGGTGCTAAATTAGCACCAGAGGAGGGATTTGTGGGAGCAAGATGTACATATAGGGAGAAACTTAATACTGTACCACAAGAGAAAGATACACTTAGAGTGCATTTGCCATTCTGGTCAAATGCATTGTCTATTGTATAGGACAGGAGGCCAGAGTAAGGCCATGAGAGCATAGGACAGCTGGACATACCAAGGTCAGAGGGACATACAAAGGAGGGGGTCAGCCCTCCTATCAGCCAAATGACCTATGGATGGACTATAGACATAGGGCATATATTTTTAGGACATGAAGAGAAGAGACACATAGTCTACGAGTCCTAATAAGGACAGACATACCAAAGACCACACCAAGCTGAACATAAGGGGCCCATAGGATAAGATGGGCATGTATATTTTGGGACATGAAGAGGTCCTGTCACCATTATAACTTGACTGGAAGCAGATATGGGCGTTATTGGGCGTGAACAAGCAGGAAGCACATATTGAAAGATAATGGTGGCAGATGGACTGAGGGAAGTAACTTCATTTGCATGTGGGATGGACTCATATGTTATATGTGTATAAATCAGAGCCAGTGCTCTGGAAAAGTGTGTGTTCCGCAGACCATCTAGGCTTCTGATATGTTTGTATTAAAAGCCTATATTGAATTCACACGTTCTTGTAAGTGTTATATTTTGTAACGATCCTCCATGACAACACACACACACTGGACACACACACACACACATACACAACACATACTGGACACACACACACACACACACACTGGACATTCAGTCACACACTAGACACACACACACACACACACTGGACAGACACTACACAAACACACTACACACACACACACTGGACCCTCACACACACACTGGAAACATACACACACTGGACTCACACACACACTGGAAACACACACACACTGGACACACACACACTGGACTCACACACACACACACATACTGGAAATTCATACTTCAACACATTATCCTCATCAACACATCATCCTCATCAACACATCATCCTCATCAACACATCATCCCCATCAACACATCATCCTCATCATATCTCAACACATCATCCTCATCAACACATCATCCTCATCATATCTCAACACATTATCCTCATCAACACATCATCCTCATCAACACATCATCCTCATCATACATCAACACATCATCCTCATCATATCTCAACACATCATCCTCATCATACCTCAACACATCATCCTCATCATAACTCAACACATCATCCTCATCATAACTCAACACATCATCCTCATCAACACATCATCCTCATCAACACATCATCCTCATCATACTTCAACACATCATCCTCATCATACCTCAACACATCATCCTAATCATAACTCAACATATCATCCTCATAAACACATCATCCTCCTCATACCTCAACACATCATCCTCGTCATACCTCAACACATCTTCCTCATCATAACTCAACACATCATCCTCATCATATCTCAATATATCATCCTCATCATACATCATCCTCATCATAACTCAACACGTCATCTTCATCATAACTCAACACATCATCCTCATCAACACATCATCCTCATCATACCTCAACACATCATCCTCATCATACCTCAACACATCATCCTCATCATACATCAACACATCATCCTCGTCATACCTCAACACATCTTCCTCATCATAACTCAACACATCATCCTCATCATATCTCAACACATCATCCTCATCATACCTCAACACATCATCCTCATCAACACATCATCCTCATCATATCTCAACACATCATCCTCATCAACACATCATCCTCATCATACATCATCCTCATCATACCTCAACACATCATCCTCATCATACATCATCCTCATCATATCTCAACACATCATCCTCATCAACACATCATCCTCATCATACATCAACACATCATCCTCATCATACCTCAACATATCATCCTCATCAACACATCATCCTCATCATACCTCAACACATCATCCTCATCAACACATCATCCTCATCATATCTCAACACATCATCCTCATCAACACATCATCCTCATCATACATCAACACATCATCGTCATCATACATCAACACATCATCCTCATCAACACATCATCCTCATCATACCTCAACATATCATCCTCATCAACACATCATCCTCATCATAACTCAACACATCATCCTCATCATACATCATCCTCATCATAACTCAACACATCATCCTCTTCATATCTCAACACATCATCCTCATCATAACTCAACACATCATCCTCATCATAACTCAACACATCATCCTCATCATAACTCAACACATCATCCTCATCATAACTCAACACATCATCCTCATCATAACTCAACACATCATCCTCATCAACACATCATCCTCATCATAACTCAACACATCATCCTCATCATAACTCAACACATCATCCTCATCATAACTCAACACATCATCCTCATCATAACTCAACACATCATCCTCATCATAACTCAACACATCATCCTCATCATAACTCAACACATCATCCTCATCAACACATAATCCTCATCATACATCATCCTCATCATAACTCAACACATCATCCTCATCATAACTCAACACATCATCCTCATCAACACATCATCTTCATCATAACTCAACATATCATCCTCATCATACTTCAACACATCATCCTCATCAACACATCATCCTCATCATCCTCATCAACACATCATCCTCATCATAACTCAACACATCATCCTCATCATACCTCAACACATCATCCTCATCATACCTCAACACATCATCCTCATCAACACATCATCCTCATCATACCTCAACACATCATCCTCATCATAACTCAACATATCATCCTCATAAACATATCATCCTTATCATACTTCAACACATCATCCTCATCATACCTCAACACATCATCCTAATCATAACTCAACATATCATCCTCATAAACACATCTTCCTCATCATAACTCAACACATCATCCTCATCATATCTCAACACATCATCCTCATCATACCTCAACACATCATCCTCATCATACATCATCCTCATCATAACTCAACACGTCATCTTCATCATAACTCAACACATCATCCTCATCATACCTCAACACATCATCCTCATCATACCACAACACATCATCCTCATCATACATCAACACATCATCCTCCTCATACCTCAACGCATCTTCCTCATCATACCTCAACACATCATCCTCATCATATCTCAACACATCATCCTCATCATACCTCAACACATCATCCTCATCAACACATCATCCTCATCATACATCAACACATCATCCTCATCATACCTCAACACATCATCCTCATCAACACATCATCCTCATCATAACTCAACACATCATCCTCATCAACACATCATCCTCATCATACATCATCCTCATCATAACTCAACACATCATCCTCATCATAACTCAACACATCATCCTCATCAACACATCATCTTCATCATAACTCAACATATCATCCTCATCAACACATCATCCTCATCATCCTCATCAACACATCATCCTCATCATAACTCAACACATAATCCTCATCATACCTCAACACATCATCCTCATCAACACATCATCCTCATCAACACATCATCCTCATCAACACATCATCCTCATCATACCTCAACACATCATCCTCATCATAACTCAACATATCATCCTCATAAACACATCATCCTCATCATACCTCAACACATCATCCTAATCATAACTCAACATATCATCCTCATAAACACATCATCCTCCTCATACCTCAAAACATCATCCTCATCATACCTCAACACATCTTCCTCATCATAACTCAACACATCATCCTCATCATATCTCAACACATCATCCTCATCATACCTCAACACATCATCCTCATCATACATCATCCTCATCATAACTCAACACGTCATCTTCATCATAACTCAACACATCATCCTCATCAACACATCATCATCATCATAACTCAACACATCATCCTCATCAACACATCATCCTCATCATACCTCAACACATCATCCTCATCATACATCAACACATCATCCTCATCATACATCAACACATCATCCTCCTCATACCTCAACACATCATCCTCATCATACATCAACATATCATCCTCCTCATACCTCAACACATCATCCTCGTCATACCTCAACACATCTTCCTCATCATAACTCAACACATCATCCTCATCATATCTCAACACATCATCCTCATCATACCTCAACACATCATCCTCATCAACACATCATCCTCATCATATCTCAACACATCATCTCAACACATCATCCTCATCATATCAACACATCATCCTCATCATACATCAACACATCATCCTCATCATACCTCAACACATCATCCTCATCAACACATCATCCTCATCATACCTCAACTGTTCGCTGCTCTGGCCCCCAATGGTGGAACAAACTCCCTCACGACGCCAGGACAGCGGAGTCAATCACCACCTTCCGGAGACACCTGAAACCCCACCTCTTTAAGGAATACCTAGGATAGGATAAAGTAATCCTTCTCACCCCCTTAAAAGATTTAGATGCACTATTGTAAAGTGGCTGTTCCACTGGATGTCATAAGGTGAAAGCACCAATTTGTAAGTCGCTCTGGATAAGAGCGTCTGCTAAATGACTTAAATGTAAATGTAAACACATCATCCTCATCATACCTCAACACATCATCCTCATCAACACATCATCCTCATCATATCTCAACACATCATCCTCATCAACACATCATCCTCATCATACATCAACACATCATCCTCATCAACACATCATCCTCATCATAGCTCAACACATCATCCTCATCAACACATCATCCTCATCATACCTCAACATATCATCCTCATCAACACATCATCCTCATCATAGATCATCACATCATCCTCATCAACACATCATCCTCATCATATCTCAACACATCATCCTCATCAACACATCATCCTCATCAACACATCATCCTCATCATAGATCATCACATCATCCTCATCAACACATCATCCTCATCATACCTCAACACATCATCCTCATCATCACATCATCCTCATCAACACATCATCCTCATCAACACATCATCCTCATCATATCTCAACACATCATCCTCATCAACACATCATCCTCATCATACCTCAACATATCATCCTCATCAACACATCATCCTCATCATAGATCATCACATCATCTTTATCACCAACATCATTGACATCATCATCATTGAATGTATAAACCTGTTCAGATGCAGTAATCAGTATATGATCATCGTCCTCTGACTTATCCTCTTCCTCCTCTTCCTCTTGTTGTATTGGGTCTGCCATGCTTGAAGGAGTCAAAAATATATATAAAAATAATTGTGTATATAAAAATACATAAATAAATACATTGTAATAATATATAACAATTCATATTTAAAAATGTATTAATAATAAAAACTAAAAATGCTTTTTTTAAACAGTTCATGTATAATATATTAACATATCAATATATCCTAACTCACTGTTTGGACTTTAGGGAAATGGGTGTCTGTTGCTTGTTGACTAAAACTGTTTTCCTGCAGAGTCATGGACTTTAGGGAAATGGGTGTCTGTTGCTTGTTGACTAAAACTGTTTTCCTGCAGAGTCATGGACTTTAGGGAAATGGGTGTCTGTTGCTTGTTGACTAAAACTGTTTTCCTGCAGAGTCATGGACTTTAGGTAAATGGGTGTCTGTTGCTTGTTGACTAAAACTGTTTCCTGCAGAGTCATGGACTTTAGGGAAATGGGTGTCTGTTGCTTGTTGACTAAAACTGTTTTCCTGCAGAGTCATGGACTTTAGGGAAATGGGTGTCTGTTGCTTGTTGACTAAAACTGTTTTCCTGCAGAGTCATGGACTTTAGGGAAATGGGTGTCTGTTGCTTGTTGACTAAAACTGTTTTCCTGCAGAGTCATGGACTTTAGGGAAATGGGTGTCTGTTGCTTGTTGACTAAAACTGTTTTCCTGCAGAGTCATGGACTTTAGGGAATTGGGTGTCTGTTGCTTGTTGACTAAAACTGTTTTCCTGCAGAGTCATGGACTTTAGGGAAATGGGTGTCTGTTGCTTGTTGACTAAAACTGTTTTCCTGCAGAGTCATGGACTTTAGGGAAATGGGTGTCTGTTGCTTGTTGACTAAAACTGTTTTCCTGCAGAGTCATGGACTTTAGGGAAATGGGTGTCTGTTGCTTGTTGACTAAAACTGTTTTCCTGCAGAGTCATGGACTTTAGGGAAATGGGTGTCTGTTGCTTGTTGACTTGGTCCTGTTCCCATACAGCAGGTGGAGGTCCTGTTCCCATACACCATGTGGGGGTCCTGTCCCCATACAGCAGGTGGGGGTCCTGTTCCCATACAGCAGTTGGGGGTCCTGTTCCCATACACCATGTGGGGGTCCTGTCCCCATACAGCAGGTGGGGGTCCTGTTCCCATACACCATGTGGGGGTCCTGTCCCCATACAGCAGGTGGGGGTCCTGTTCCCATACACCATGTGGGGGTCCTGTCCCCATACAACATGTGGGGTCCTGTCCCCATACACTATGTGGGGGTCCTGTTCCCATACAGCAGGTGGGGGTCCTGTTCCCATACACCATGTGGGGTCCTGTCCCCATACACCATGTGGGGTCCTGTCCCCATACACCATGTGGGTTCCTGTCCCCATACACCATGTGGGGTCCTGCCCCCATACAGCAGGTGGGGGTCCTGTCCCCATACAGCAGGTGGGGGTCCTGTTCCCATACACCATGTGGGGTCCTGTCCCGATACACCATGTGGGGTCCTGTCCCCATACACCATGTGGGGTCCTGTCCCCATACACCATGTGGGGGTCCTGTCCCCATACAGCAGGTGGGGGTCCTGTTCCCATACAGCAGTTGGGGGTCCTGTTCCCATACACCATGTGGGGTCCTGTCCCCATACAGCAGGTGGGGTTCTGTTCCCATACAGCAGGTGGGGGGTCCTGTTCCCATACACCATGTGGGGTCCTGTTCCCATACAGCAGGTGGAGGTCCTGTTCCCATACACCATGTGGGGGTCCTGTCCCCATACAGCAGGTGGGGGTCCTGTTCCCATACAGCAGTTGGGGGTCCTGTTCCCATACACCATGTGGGGGTCCTGTCCCCATACAGCAGGTGGGGGTCCTGTTCCCATACAGCAGGTGGGGGTCATGTCCCCATACAGCAGGTGGGGGTCCTGTTCCCATACAGCTTACTAAAAACTGAGCGCTGGTTTAAACTCTGGTTTGGAACCAATCGGGTCAAAACATTGGCTAGCTACAACATGTAATAATTGACCAGAGGTAATTGACATTAGCTAGCTACAACATGTAATCATTGACCAGAGGTAATTGACATTAGCTAGCTGAAATTAGCCAGTTAGCTAGCAAACATTCCTTGACATTCTTCTCCCTAATGAATTCAGAACAGGGACTACGACTTAGCAGGAGTTTGTTCTGTACATTTCGAGAAACTGTAGTTGTTTTCCAGTAAGTGTTGTTGTGTAGCTACCAGTCTGTCCTGGAATGGAATGTTGATGTGGGTGGTAGTAGTGTTCAGAACCGTTCCAGAACGGAATGTTGACGTGGATAGAAGAAGCTGTTCAGAGAACGTTCCAGAATGGAATGTGGATGTGGGTGGTAGTAGTCATGCTGAAGTTATTGATACAAATAGGGCACCAGTTCCTCCAGGAACCATTTATGATAAGGATGTTTAAAATATGAACCCATTGATTAGTAAAGGTTAAAATATGAAACCATTGATTAGGAAGGTTAAAATATGAAACCATAGATTAGGAAAGGTTAAAATATGAAACCATTGATTAGGAAAGGTTAAAATATGAACCCATTGATTAGTAAAGGTTAAAATAGGAACCCGTTGATTAGTAAAGGTTAAAATATGAAACCATTGCTTAGGAAAGGTTAAAATAGGAACCCATTGATTAGGAAAGGTTAAAATATGAAACCATTGATTAGGAAAGGTTAAAATATGAAACCATAGATTAGGAAAGGTTAAAATATGAAACCATTGATTATGAAAGGTTAAAATATGAAACCATTGATTAGGAAAGGTTCAAATATGAAACCACGTTATATTGTATTATTTTATAGTCAGAAAAATATAATTGAATTTAGCAGAATAAAATAGAAAGGATATTTTTCTCATTCTGGTGTGTTCAGATGAAGTGTTGTGTGTTTTATGTTGAGCATAAGAGTGATAATTTGAAACAGTTAAAATAGGAACCCATTGATTAGTAAAGGTTAAAATAGGAACCCATTGATTAGTAAAGGTTAAAATATGAAACCATTGATCATTTGAAACAGTTAAAATATGAACCCATTGATTAGTAAAGGTTAAAATAGGAACCCATTGATTAGTAAAGGTTAAAATATGAAACCATTGATTAGTAAAGGTTAAAATATGAACCCATTGATTAGTAAAGGTTAAAATATGACATCATTGATTAGTAAAGGTTAAAATATGAACCCATTGATTAGTAAAGGTTAAAATATGACATCATTGATTAGTAAAGGTTAAAATATGAACCCATTGATTAGTAAAGGTTAAAATATGAAACCATTGATTAGTAAAGGTTAAAATATGAAACCATTGATTAGTAAAGGTTAAAATAGGAACCCATTGATTAGTAAAGGTTAAAATATGAAACCATTGATTAGTAAAGGTTAAAATATGAACCCATTGATTGGTAAAGGTTAAAATAGGAACCCATTGATTAGTAAAGGTTAAAATAGGAACCCATTGATTAGAAAAGGTTAAAATATGAAACCATTGATTAGGAAAGGTTAAAATATGAAACCATAGATTAGGAAAGGTTAAAATATGAAACCATTGATTATGAAAGGTTAAAATATGAAACCATTGATTAGGAAAGGTTAAAATATGAAACCATTGATTAGGAAAGGTTAAAATATGAAACCATTGATTAGGAAAGGTTCCCAGAGCAACTCTAAAGATGACATTTCAACAAATTAAATCCCAAATTCTTTTTTTTCTCCTAAAAAAATGGTAACCTTTATTTAACTAGGCAAGTCCGTTTTAAGAACACATTCTTATTTACAATGACGGCCTACCACGGCCAAACCTGGACGACGCTGGGCCAATTGTGCACTGCCCTATGGGACTCCCAGTCACGGCCGGTTGGGATACAGCCTGGATTTTTAGTGTGTTCTTCTGAAATAGATTTTCCTCATGTCATGTTTCTTTACACCTGTCTAAAATAAATAATATAGTTATTGTGATGGTGTAGAATTTATTACATGGATTTATTAGACTTTTTAAAATGTAAAACAAAGGTCTGTGTATCAGCTTGTAGGATATGAGTGGAATCCAGGAGATGCTTCATGTGTTGATGTTGATTAAGGGTCAATTACCATGAGACTGTCAGTCTGCATGACAATGACCGGCTGACAAAATGTCATGATCGACACAGCCCTAGGTGACATCAATAAGGGATCATAGCTTTCACCTGGATTCACCTGGTCAGTCTGTCATGGAAAAAACAGGTTTTCCTAATGTTTTGTACACAGTGTATATCATGTGTATATAATAAACAAACTTGAACTGAGAAGGGAAGGGGGAGGGCAGCCAGAAAGGGAGGGAAGGGGGAGGACAGCCAGAAAGTTAGGGAAGGGGGAGGACAGCCAGAAAGGTAGGGAAGGGGGAGGGCAGCCAGAAAGGTAGGGAAGGGGAGGGCAGCCAGGAAGGGAGGGAAGGGGAGGGCAGCCAGAAAGGGAGGGAAGGGGAGGACAGCCAGAAAGGTAGGGAAGGGGAGGGCAGCCAGAAAGGTAGGGAAGGGGAGGGCAGCCAGGAAGGGAGGGAAGGGGAGGGCAGCCAGGAAGGGAGGGAAGGGGGAGGGCAGCCAGAAAGGGAGGGGAAATGAATGAACAACAGATTTGTGGTTAGATTGTAGGTGAACAAAACATGAAAATTACATAGGCCCTTAAATGATGTGTCCTCAAATATTATGTCATCTAAAAATCTCACTTCAACTGGTAGAACTGACCAATGAAATTAATCATAGAGGTTGTATAACTAATTTCATTCTACAGGTCCATTGTTCTACAGAACTGATATGGCAGGCGAAAACCTGAGGTGGGATATTTTTGATGTGGGGTACTTTTCTATTGAATGCCTATACAGTATGTATTTGGACCCAAATTGCTGTTCCTATGGCTTCCACTATATGTCAACAGTCTTTAGACATAGTTTCAGGCTTGTATTCTGAATAATAAGGAAGAATGAGACCATTCTTTCAGTGGACTCTGGAATGAACAAGAGCTGTTTTGAGCGCGTGACCGATTGTGCGCCGTTCGTTCTTCTCCTTTCTATTGAAGACCCGATTGTCCGGTTGAAATATTATCGATTATTTAGACAATAGACAACCTGCGGATTAATTATAAACATTGTTTGACATGTTTCAATGAACTTTACTGGTACTATTTGGATGTATGCGTCTGCATGTCGTGACCACCTTTGAGCCAGTGGATTACTGAACAAAACGCGCCAATAAATCGGAGTTTTTGGGACATAAAGAGGAACTTTTTCGAACATAACAAACATTTATTGTGTAACGGGAACTCTTGTGAGTGCAACCATATGAAGATCATCAAAGTTAAGTGATTAATTTTATCGCTATTTCTGACTTTTATCGTTCCTTTACTTGGTTAAATGTTTGTATGCTTTAGTAAGCAGGGCGCTGTCCTCAGATAATCGCATGGTGTGCTTTCGCCGTAAAGCCTTTTTGAAATCTGACAAAGCGGCTGGATTAACTAGAAGTTAATCTTTAAGCCGATGTATAACACTTGTATTTCTATTAATATTTAATTGGACTATTTTTGTATTTTGAATTTGGAGCTCTGCAATTTCACCAGACGCTACCGTCCCACCCATAATTAACTGGCTGTGCTCCATGCCACAGCCTGTAGGCTTGTCCATTTAGCTGACAATATATGCTCATAAATCCTATGCCATTACGTTATATTGTATTATTTTATAGTCAGAAAAATATAATTGAATTTAGCAGAATAAAATAGAAAGGATATTTTTCTCATTCTGGTGTGTTCAGATGAAGTGTTGTGTGTTTTATGTTGAGCATAAGAGTGATCATTTGAAACAGTTATTTGGCAACTTTAGTTGTGATTGATACCAACTTTAGTAAAGCCAATTCTAAAGTGTAGTTTCACCAGGACATCGAACTGAGGCATTTCAACAGTGGCACAGCAACAGGTAGTCAGGGCGACATGCACTTGGTTAAACACATCCCCTACATTCATCTAGAAATATAACCAAGACTTTATTATAGTTTCACCAGGACATCTACTGAGGCATTTCAACAGTGGCAGAGCAACAGGTAGTCAGGGAGACATGCACTTAAACACATCCCCTACATTCATCTAGAAATATAACCAAGACTTTATTATAGTTTCACCAGGACATCTACTGAGGCATTTCAACAGTGGCAGAGCAACAGGTAGTCAGGGAGACATGCACTTAAACACATCCCCTACATTCATCTAGAAATATAACAGGATTTATTCAATTCTTTTTTACTTCATTCAAAATATAAATTTGGAGTTTATTCTCAAAATATTGCCACTTTTTAAAGCACTATCAAAAATGTTTGACTTCATTATCAAAATTATATTTCAAGTTCATTCTTAAAATATTGTCATTTTATTTTCAAAATATTGCCACTTTCTTCACATATTGTAACTTTTTAAAGTCCTATCATGCAAAGAATTATAATTCAAGTTCCACTACCTTTCCTGTTAATTTAATTTTCGCTTCACGTCGGCCTAATACTCCTCTAGAGCTTAGAATGTCTTATCAAAATCTATATGGGCTGCATGATGCATAAGAAGAGATTACCATGACTCAAAAGTCTTGTGAAATTTGACTCCGGTGTGGCAGTAATAAAGTCACCACTACAGCCCAACACAGGCCCAAAATAAGTCACCACAACACCACAACAGCCCAACACAGGCCCAAAATAAGTTAAGCTACCACAGTATCCCCTTGACCTTTTTGGATTGGAAAACTAAAGCGATACACCAGACAAGGCACAGAGACAGCAACAGAAGAATAGGATATGATAGAGAGAGACACCAGACAAGACACAGAGACAGCAACAGAAGAATAGGATATGATAGAGAGAGACACCAGACAAGACACAGAGACAGCAACAGAATAGGATATGATGGAGAGAGACACCAGACAAGACACGGAGACAGCAACAGAAGAATAGGATATGATAGAGAGAGACACCAGACAAGACACAGAGACAGCAACAGAAGAATAGGATATGATAGAGAGAGACACCAGACAAGACACAGAGACAGCAACAGAAGAATAGGATATGATAGAGAGAGACACCAGACAAGACACAGAGACAGCAACAGAATAGGATATGATGGAGAGAAACACCAGACAAGACACGGAGACAGCAACAGAAGAATAGGATGTGATGGAGAGAGAAAGTTTGGCTCATTGGACAGGTCAGAGTCCATGTTTGAAGTTGTTGAGGGTTTTTGACAAAACACTGGTGTTATATTCATGGATTAAGCTGTTGAAATTCCATCCCGGACCCCCCTACTGCCTATGGGCTAAGCCACCAATGTCTTCAAATCCTAGGGGAAAGAGGAGCTGCTTCCCCCAGAGAGAGAGGAGCTGCTATCCATGGGGAGAGAGGAGCTGCTACCCCTGGTGGGAGAGGAACTGCTACTCCTGGTTAGAGAGGAGCTGCTACCCCTGGGGTGAGAGGAGCTGGGAGGAGCTGCTACCCCTGGGGAGAGAGGAGCTGCTACTCCTGGTGAGAGAGAGGAGCTGCTACCCCTGGGGAGAGAGGAGCTGCAACCAGGAGAGACTGCGACCCTGCTCGGGAAGAGCTTAACGATTGGTGTTTGCTGGGGCACATTTGGCAGGACCTTCAGTGATGAAGACTGCTGAACATATGTTTCACAATATGCCATGGCCGTCTCAGTCACCAGGTCTCAACACAATTGAACACAACCATCAACAAAACACCAAATGATGGAATTTCTTGTGGAATAATGATGTCACATCCCTCCAATAGAGTTCCAGACAGTTGTAGAATGTATTCCAAGGCACATTGTAAGAGCTGTAAAAAGAGAGGGAGGGAGAGAGAACAGGCAGAACCTGATATGTAAATGAGCAGAGCAAACAAAAGCAACTTTCGACGACCGAATGATCATTCAGACTCTGTTTCTATTGAGAGATAAAAGGTAAGACAACGATTGTTATGTGTATTAATATAGTTGATGATATTGTTATGTGTATTCATATAGTTGATGATATTGTTATATTCATATAGTTGATGATATTGTTATATTCATATAGTTGATGATATTGTTATGTGTATTCATATAGTTGATGATATTGTTATGTGTATTCATATACTTGATAATATTTCTGGTGGACAGTGTTATAATAGTCCTACTCTCCTTAAATGTTTTTGATATAAATTAGATGCGTGGGGTGAATTTGTTCTGTGCCCATCTGTGTGCCCCAGGGTGATCGCTCCTACACTATATAGAATCTAAAAGGGTTCTTTGGCTGTCCCCATAGGAGAACCCTTTGTAGAACACTTTTTGGTACTAGGTAGAACCCTTTTGGGTTCAATGAAGAACCCTTTCCACAGAGTGTTCTACATGGAAGCCAGAAGGGTTCTCCTGGAACCCAAAATAATCTCCTATGGGGACAGACGGAGGACCTGTTTGGAACCCTTTAGTCTAAGAGTGTCTATAGACCAGGGTGATCTCCTACTGTATCATAGGTCTATAGACCAGGGTGATCTCCTACTGTATCATAGGTCTATAGACCAGGGTGATCTCCTACTGTATCATAGGTCTATAGACCAGGGTGATCTCCTACTGTATCATAGGTCTATAGACCAGGGTGATCTCCTACTGTATCATAGGTCTATAGACCAGGGTGATCTCCTACTGTATCATAGGTCTATAGACCAGGGTGATCTCCTACTGTATCATAGGTCTATAGACCAGGGTGATCTCCTACTGTATCATAGGTCTATAGACCAGGGTGATCTCCTACTGTATCATAGGTCTATAGACCAGGGTGATCTCCTACTGTATCATAGGTCTATAGACCAGGGTGATCTCCTACTGTATCATAGGTCTATGGACCAGGGTGATCTCCTACTGTATCATAGGTCTATAGACCAGGGTGATCTCCTACTGTATCATAGGTCTATAGACCAGGGTGATCTCTACTGTATCATAGGTCTATAGACCAGGGTGATCTCCTACTGTATCATAGGTCTATAGACCAGGGTGATCTCCTACTGTATCATAGGTCTATAGACCAGGGTGATCTCCTACTGTATCATAGGTCTATAGACCAGGGTGATCTCCTACTGTATCATAGGTCTATAGACCAGGGTGATCTCCTACTGTATCATAGGTCTATAGACCAGGGTGATCTCCTACTGTATCATAGGTCTATAGACCAGGGTGATCTCCTACTGTATCATAGGTCTATAGACCAGGGTGATCTCCTACTGTATCATAGGTCTATAGACCAGGGTGATCTCCTACTGTATCATAGGTCTATAGACCAGGGTGATCTCCTACTGTATCATAGGTCTATAGACCAGGGTGATCTCCTACTGTATCATAGGTCTATAGACCAGGGTGATCTCCTACTGTATAATAGGTCTGTAGACCAGGGTGATCTCCTACTGTATCATAGGTCTATAGACCAGGGTGATCTCCTACTGTATCATAGGTCTATAGACCAGGGTGATCTCCTACTGTATCATAGGTCTATAGACCAGGGTGATCTCCTACTGTATCATAGGTCTATAGACCAGGGTGATCTCCTACTGTATCATAGGTCTATAGACCAGGGTGATCTCCTACTGTATCATAGGTCTATGGACCAGGGTGATCTCCTACTGTATCATAGGTCTATAGACCAGGGTGATCTCCTACTGTATCATAGGTCTATAGACCAGGGTGATCTCCTACTGTATCATAGGTCTATAGACCAGGGTGATCTCCTACTGTATCATAGGTCTATAGACCAGGGTGATCTCCTACTGTATCATAGGTCTATAGACCAGGGTGATCTCCTACTGTATCATAGGTCTATAGACCAGGGTGATCTCCTACTGTATCATAGGTCTATAGACCAGGGTGATCTCCTACTGTATCATAGGTCTATGGACCAGGGTGATCTCCTACTGTATCATAGGTCTATGGACCAGGGTGATCTCCTACTGTATCATAGGTCTATAGACCAGGGTGATCTCCTACTGTATCATAGGTCTATAGACCAGGGTGATCTCCTACTGTATCATAGGTCTATAGACCAGGGTGATCTCCTACTGTATCATAGGTCTATAGACCAGGGTGATCTCCTACTGTATCATAGGTCTATAGACCAGGTGATCTCCTACTGTATCATAGGTCTATAGACCAGGGTGATCTCCTACTGTATCATAGGTCTATAGACCAGGGTGATCTCCTACTGTATCATAGGTCTATGGACCAGGGTGATCTCCTACTGTATCATAGGTCTATAGACCAGGGTGATCTCCTACTGTATCATAGGTCTATAGACCAGGGTGATCTCCTACTGTCATAGGTCTATAGACCAGGGTGATCTCCTACTGTATCATAGGTCTATAGACCAGGGTGATCTCCTACTGTATCATAGGTCTATAGACCAGGGTGATCTCCTACTGTATCATAGGTCTATAGACCAGGGTGATCTCCTACTGTATCATAGGTCTATAGACCAGGGTGATCTCCTACTGTATCATAGGTCTATAGACCAGGGTGATCTCCTACTGTATCATAGGTCTATAGACCAGGGTGATCTCCTACTGTATCATAGGTCTATAGACCAGGGTGATCTCCTACTGTATCATAGGTCTATAGACCAGGGTGATCTCCTACTGTATCATAGGTCTATAGACCAGGGTGATCTCCTACTGTATCATAGGTCTATAGACCAGGGTGATCTCCTACTGTATCATAGGTCTATAGACCAGGGTGATCTCCTACTGTATCATAGGTCTATAGACCAGGGTGATCTCCTACTGTATCATAGGTCTATAGACCAGGGTGATCTCCTACTGTATCATAGGTCTATAGACCAGGGTGATCTCCTACTGTATCATAGGTCTATAGACCAGGGTGATCTCCTACTGTATCATAGGTCTATAGACCAGGGTGATCTCCTACTGTATCATAGGTCTATAGACCAGGGTGATCTCCTACTGTATCATAGGTCTATAGACCAGGGTGATCTCCTACTGTATCATAGGTCTATAGACCAGGGTGATCTCCTACTGTATCATAGGTCTATAGACCAGGGTGATCTCCTACTGTATCATAGGTCTATAGACCAGGGTGATCTCCTACTGTATCATAGGTCTATAGACCAGGGTGATCTCCTACTGTATCATAGGTCTATAGACCAGGGTGATCTCCTACTGTATCATAGGTCTATAGACCAGGTGATCTCCTACTGTATCATAGGTCTATAGACCAGGGTGATCTCCTACTGTATCATAGGTCTATAGACCAGGGTGATCTCCTACTGTATCATAGGTCTATAGACCAGGGTGATCTCCTACTGTATCATAGGCCTATAGACCAGGGTGATCTCCTACTGTATCATAGGCCTATAGACCAGGGTGATCTCCTACTGTATCATAGGCCTATAGACCAGGGTGATCTCCTACTGTATCATAGGTCTATGTAGACCAGGGTGATCTCCTACTGTATCATAGGTCTATAGACCAGGGTGATCTCCTACTGTATCATAGGTCTATAGACCAGGGTGATCTCCTACTGTATCATAGGTCTATAGACCAGGGTGATCTCCTACTGTATCATAGGCCTATAGACCAGGGTGATCTCCTACTGTATCATAGGTCTATAGACCAGGGTGATCTCCTACTGTATCATAGGTCTATAGACCAGGGTGATCTCCTACTGTATCATAGGCCTATAGACCAGGGTGATCTCCTACTGTATCATAGGTCTATAGACCAGGGTGATCTCCTACTGTATCATAGGTCTATAGACCAGGGTGATCTCCTACTGTATCATAGGTCTATAGACCAGGGTGATCTCCTACTGTATCATAGGTCTATAGACCAGGGTGATCTCCTACTGTATCATAGGCCTATAGACCAGGGTGATCTCCTACTGTATCATAGGTCTATAGACCAGGGTGATCTCCTACTGTATCATAGGCACTCTATAGACCAGGGTGATCTCCTACTGTATCATAGGTCTATAGACCAGGGTGATCTCCTACTGTATCATAGGTCTATAGACCAGGGTGATCTCCTACTGTATCATAGGTCTATAGACCAGGGTGATCTCCTACTGTATCATAGGTCTATAGACCAGGGTGATCTCCTACTGTATCATAGGTCTATAGACCAGGGTGATCTCCTACTGTATCATAGGTCTATAGACCAGGGTGATATCCTACTGTATCATAGGTCTATAGACCAGGGTGATCTCCTACTGTATCATAGGTCTATAGACCAGGGTGATCTCCTACTGTATCATAGGTCTATAGACCAGGGTGATCTCCTACTGTATCATAGGTCTATAGACCAGGGTGATCTCCTACTGTATCATAGGTCTATAGACCAGGGTGATCTCCTACTGTATCATAGGTCTATAGACCAGGGTGATCTCCTACTGTATCATAGGTCTATAGACCAGGGTGATCTCCTACTGTATCATAGGTCTATAGACCAGGGTGATCTCCTACTGTATCATAGGTCTATAGACCAGGGTGATCTCCTACTGTATCATAGGTCTATAGACCAGGGTGATCTCCTACTGTATCATAGGTCTATAGACCAGGGTGATCTCCTACTGTATCATAGGTCTATAGACCAGGGTGATCTCCTACTGTATCATAGGTCTATAGACCAGGGTGATCTCCTACTGTATCATAGGTCTATAGACCAGGGTGATCTCCTACTGTATCATAGGTCTATAGACCAGGGTGATCTCCTACTGTATCATAGGTCTATAGACCAGGGTGATCTCCTACTGTATCATAGGTCTATAGACCAGGGTGATCTCCTACTGTATCATAGGTCTATAGACCAGGGTGATCTCCTACTGTATCATAGGTCTATAGACCAGGGTGATCTCCTACTGTATCATAGGTCTATGGACCAGGGTGATCTCCTACTGTATCATAGGTCTATAGACCAGGGTGATCTCCTACTGTATCATAGGTCTATAGACCAGGTGTACAGCATTTGGAGTAAACTGTTTATGCAACATTTTAAAACTGTTGGCTGTGGAGTAAACTAATGAATACAACCCAAGCTGTTGAAACCTGAACGTTAACACTATTTATACTGATACTGGGTTAACACTATTTATACTGATACTGGGTTAACACTATTTATACTGATACTGGGTTAACACTATTGATACTGATACTGGGTTAACACTATTTATACTGATACTGGGTTAACACTATTGATACTGATACTGGGTTAACACTAGTTATACTGATACTGGGTTAACACTATTGATACTGATTCTGGGTTAACACTATTTATACTGATACTGATATTGGGTTAACCCTGTTTATACTGATACTGGGTCATCACTATTGATACTAATACTGGGTTAACACTATTTATACTGATACTGATACTGGGTTAACACAATTTATACTCATACTGGGATAACACTATTTATACTGATGCTGGGTTAACACTGTTTAAACTGGGTTAACCCTGTTCATACTGATACTGGGTTAACCCTATTTATACTGATACTGGGTTAACACTATTGATACTGATACTGGGTTAACCCTATTTATACTGATACTGGGTTAACACTATTTATACTGATACTGTGTTAACACTATTGATACTGATACTGGGTTAACACTATTTATACTGATACTGGGTTAACACTGTTTATACTGATACTGGGTTAACCCTATTGATACTGATACTGGGTTAACACTGTTTATACTGATACTGGGTTAACACTATTGATACTGATACTGGGTTAACACTACACTACAAGTTACTGGGAAGACGCTATCCGATGCGGTGCAGCCAACGTGTTTCTCCACGCATCGCGCCCACAGAAACAAACATCTTTCTGGTAAGAAGAGTGGCGGGGGCGTATGCCTCATGACTAACGAGACATGGTGTGATGAAAGAAACATACAGGAACTCAAATCCTTCTGTTCACCTGATTTAGAATTCCTCACAATCAAATGTAGACCGCATTATCTTCCAAGAGAATTCTCTTCGATTATAATCACAGCCGTATATATCCCCCCCAAGCAGACACATCGATGGCTCTGAACGAACTTTATTTATCTCTTTGCAAACTGGAAACCATTTATCCGGAGGCTGCATTCATTGTAGCTGGGGATTTTAACAAAGCTAATCTGAAAACAAGACTCCCTAAATTTTATCAGCATATCGATTGCGCAACCAGGGGTGGTAAAACCTTGGATCATTGTTACTCTAACTTCCGCGACGCATATAAGGCCCTGCCCTGCCCCCTTTCGGAAAAGCTGACCACGACTCCATTTTGTTGATCCCTGCCTACAGGCAGAAACTAAAACAAGAGGCTCCCACGCTGAGGTCTGTCCAACGCTGGTCCGACCAAGCTGATTCCACACTCCAAGACTGCTTCCATCACGTGGACTGGGACATGTTTCGTATTGCGTCAGATAACAATATTGACGAATACGCTGATTCGGTGTGCGAGTTCATTAGAACGCGTTGAAGATGTCATTCCCATAGCAACGATAAAAACATTCCCTAACCAGAAACCGTGGATTGATAGCAGCATTCGCGTGAAACTGAAAGCGCGAACCACTGCTTTTAATCAGGGCAAGGTGTCTGGCAACATGACCGATTACAAACAGTGCAGCTATTCCCTCCGCAAGGCTATTAAACAAGCTAAGCGTCAGTACAGAGACAAAGTAGAATCTCAATTCAACGGCTCAGACACAAGAGGCATGTGGCAGGGTCTACAGTCAATCACGGACTACAAGAAGAAACCCAGCCCAGTCACGGACCAGGATGTCTTGCTCCCAGGCAGACTAAATAACTTTTTTGCCCGCTTTGAGGACAATACAGTGCCACTGACACGGCCTGCAACGAAAACATGCGGCCTCTCCTTCACTGCAGCCGAGGTGAGTAAGACATTTAAACGTGTTAACCCTCGCAAGGCTGCAGGCCCAGACGGCATCCCCAGCCGCGCCCTCAGAGCATGCGCAGACCAGCTGGCCGGGTGTTTACGGACATATTCAATCAATCCCTATACCAGTCTGCTGTTCCCACATGCTTCAAGAGGGCCACCATTGTTCCTGTTCCCAAGAAAGCTAAGGTAACTGAGCTAAACGACTACCGCCCCGTATCACTCACTTCAGTCATCATGAAGTGCTTTGAGAGACTAGTCAAGGACCATATCACCTCCACCGTACCTGACACCCTAGACCCACTCCAATTTGCTTACCGCCCAAATAGGTCCACAGACGATGCAATCTCAACCACACTGCACACTGCCCTAACCCACCTGGACAAGAGGAATACCTATGTGAGAATGCTGTTCATCGACTACAGCTCGGCATTCAACACCATAGTACCCTCCAAGCTCGTCATCAAGCTCGAGACCCTGGGTCTCGACCCCCCCTGTGCAACTGGGTACTGGACTTCCTGACGGGCCGCCCCCAGGTGGTGAGGGTAGGCAACAACATCTCCTCCCCGCTGATCCTCAACACGGGGCCCCACAAGGGTGCGTTCTGAGCCCTCTCCTGTACTCCCTGTTCACCCACGACTGCGTGGCCACGCACGCCTCCAACTCAATCATCAAGTTTGCGGACGACACAACAGTGGTAGGCTTGATTACCAACAACGACGAGACGGCCTACAGGGAGGAGGTGAGAGCCCTCGGAGTGTGGTGTCAGGAGAATAACCTCACACTCAACGTCAACAAAACTAAGGAGATGATTGTGGACTTCAGGAAACAGCAGAGGGAACACCCCCCTATCCACATCGATGGAACAGTAGTGGAGAGGGTAGCAAGTTTTAAGTTCCTCGGCATACACATCACAGACAAACTGAATTGGTCCACTCACACTGACAGCGTCGTGAAGAAGGCGCAGCAGCGCCTCTTCAACCTCAGGAGGCTGAAGAAATTTGGCTTGTCACCAAAAGCACTCACAAACTTCTACAGATGCACAATCGAGAGCATCCTGGCAGGCTGTATCACCGCCTGGTACGGCAACTGCTCCGCCCTCAACCGTAAGGCTCTCCAGAGGGTAGTGAGGTCTGCACAACGCATCACCGGGGGCAAACTACCTGCCCTCCAGGACACCTACACCACCCGATGTTACAGGAAGGCCATAAAGATCATCAAGGACATCAACCACCCGAGCCACTGCCTGTTTACCCCGCTATCATCCAGAAGGCGAGGTCAGTACAGGTGCATCAAAGCTGGGACCGAGAGACTGAAAACAGCTTCTATCTCAAGGCCATCAGACTGTTAAACAGCCACCACTAACATTGAGTGGCTGCTGCCAACACACTGTCATTGACACTGACCCAACTCCAGCCACTTTAATAATGGGAATTGATGGGAAATGATGTAAATATATCACTAGCCACTTTAAACAATGCTACCTTATATAATGTTACTTACCCTACATTATTCATCTCATATGCATACGTATATACTGTACTCTACATCATCGACTGCATCCTTATGTAATACATGTATCACTAGCCACTTTAACTATGCCACTTTGTTTACTTTGTTTACTTGTCTACATACTCATCTCATATGTATATACTGTACCCGATACCATCTACTGTATGCTGCTCTGTACCATCACTCATTCATATATCCTTATGTACATATTCTTTATCCCCTTACACTGTGTATAAGAAAGTAGTTTTGGAATTGTTAGTTAGATTACTTGTTGGTTATCACTGCATTGTCGGAACTAGAAGCACAAGCATTTCGCTACACTCGCATTAACATCTGCTAACCATGTGTATGTGACAAATAACATTTGATTTGATTTGATTTGAAAGTTGATATGGTGCTGCTAGTGATAGTTCAGAGATACATTACAAGTTGATATGGTGCTGCTAGTGATAGTTCAGAGATACACTACAAGTTGATATGGTGCTGCTAGTGATAGTTCAGAGATACACTACAAGTTGATATGGTGCTGCTAGTGATAGTTCAGAGATACATTACAAGTTGATATGGTGCTGCTAGTGATAGTTCAGAGATACATTACAAGTTGATATGGTGCTGCTAGTGATAGTTCAGAGATACACTACAAGTTGATATGGTGCTGCTAGTGATAGTTCAGAGATACATTACAAGTTGATATGGTGCTGCTAGTGATAGTTCAGAGATACATTACAAGTTGATATGGTGCTGCTAGTGATAGTTCAGAGATACATTACAAGTTTTACATTTCCTGTAAAGTAAGTTATTCTGCAGTATGGGGAGATCAAATGAAGATCTTACATCTGTACACAACTTTACATGGTGACATGGTGCTGTTAGTGATAGACAACATTTAGAGACAGAATACAGACAGGAGAGTTTACACTAAGTTTCCCTACAACATTATACACAACTAGATAGACTGAGCATAGAGCTATAAGAGAATGAACAGTGGATATACACAACTAGGTAGAGTGAGCATAGAGCTATAAGAGAATGAACAGTGGATATACACAACTAGGTAGTGAGCATAGAGCTATAAGAGAATGAACAGTGGATATACACAACTAGGTAGTGAGCATAGAGCTATAAGAGAATGAACAGTGGATATACACAACTAGGTAGTGAGCATAGAGCTATAAGACAATGAACAGTGGATATACACAACTAGGTAGAGTGAGCATAGAGCTATAAGACAATGAACAGTGGATATACACAACTAGGTAGTGAGCATAGAGCTATAAGAGAATGAACAGTGGATATACACAACTAGGTAGTGATGTTGTGCACGTGAGTGAGGACCCAAAAGCGGTTTAACAAATACAGAGTCCTTTAATGTCAAAACACAGGGAAGACATAGATCCTCTTCAGATGTATATAATGGCAAAATAGACAACCCGCAGAGAGGGCGACAAATGAATCATAAAGTCCTTCTGATATTTACAGAAGAGTCCCTTCTTAGCAGCTGAGGAGAATAGCTGGGTTAGAGTCCCCTTCTTAGCAGCAGAGGAGAATAGCTGGGTTAGAGTCCCCTTCTTAGCAGCAGAGGAGAATAGCTGGGTAGAGTCCCCTTCTTAGCAGCAGAGGAGAATAGCTGGGTTAGAGTCCCCTTCTTAGCAGCAGAGGAGAATAGCTGGGTAGAGTCCCCTTCTTAGCAGCAGAGGAGAATAGCAGGGTTAGAGTCCCCTTCTTAGCAGCAGAGGAGAATAGCTGGGTTAGAGTCCCCTTCTTAGCAGCAGAGGAGAATAGCTGGGTTAGAGTCCCCTTCTTAGCAGCAGAGGAGAATAGCAGGGTTAGAGTCCCCTTCTTAGCAGCAGAGGAGAATAGCAGGGTTAGAGTCCCCTTCTTAGCAGCAGAGGAGAATAGCTGGGTAGAGTCCCCTTCTTAGCAGCAGAGGAGAATAGCAGGGTTAGAGTCCCCTTCTTAGCAGCAGAGGAGAATAGCTGGGTTAGAGTCCCCTTCTTAGCAGCAGAGGAGAATAGCTGGGTTAGAGTCCCCTTCTTAGCAGCAGAGGAGAATAGCTGGGTTAGAGTCCCCTTCTTAGCAGCAGAGGAGAATAGCAGGGTTAGAGTCCCCTTCTTAGCAGCAGAGGAGAATAGCTGGGTTAGAGTCCCCTTCTTAGCAGCAGAGGAGAATAGCAGGGTTAGAGTCCCCTTCTTAGCAGCTGAGGAGAATAGCAGGGTTAGAGTCCCCTTCTTAGCAGCAGAGGAGAATAGCTGGGTTAGAGTCCCTTCTTAGCAGCAGAGGAGAACAGCAGGGTTAGAGTCCCTTCTTAGCAGCAGAGGAGAATAGCTGGGTTAGCGGCGACAGACTGCTGGTCTCTCTGGGTAGGCGCGGGTCGTAGAGGACAGAGGTACCTGATCACACGTAGCATCAGATGAACAGGCAGATTCCGACAGGACGGGACAAGGGTGAAGCAAACGAGACGATAGTTTGGTTCTGGCATGAGAAACTCAAACGAGAATCTGACAAAGACAGAAGCAGGAACAGAGAGAGAAATAGAGACCTAATCAGAGGGAAAAAGGGAACAGGTGGGAAAAGGGTGAACGAGGTAGTTAGAGAACATGAGGAACAGCTGGGGGAAGGAGAGGAAGAGAAGGTAACCTAATACGACCAGCAGAGGGAGACGAAGTGAAGAGAAAGAACAGGAACAAGACATAATATGACAATACATGACAAGTGAGCATAGAGCTATAAGAGAATGAACAGTGGATATACACAACTAGGTAGAGTGAGCATAGAGCTATAAGAGAATGAACAGTGGATATACACATATACAGTACAGTGGATATACACAACTAGGTAGTGAGCATAGAGCTATAAGAGAATGAACAGTGGATATACACAACTAGGTAGTGAGCATAGAGCTATAAGAGAATGAACCGTGGATATACACAACTAGGTAGTGAGCATAGAGCTATAAGACAATGAACAGTGGATATACACAACTAGGTAGTGAGCATAGAGCTATAAGAGAATGAACAGTGGATATACACAACTAGGTAGTGAGCATAGAGCTATAAGATAATGAACAGTGGATATACACATATACAGTACAGTGGATATACACAACTAGGTAGTGAGCATAGAGATATAAGACAATGAACAGTGGATATACACAACTAGGTAGTGAGCATAGAGCTATAAGAGAATGAACAGTGGATATACACATATACAGTACAGTGGATATACACAACTAGGTAGAGTGAGCATAGAGCTATAAGACAATGAACAGTGGATATACACAACTAGGTAGTGAGCATAGAGCTATAAGAGAATGAACAGTGGATATACACAACTAGGTAGTGAGCATAGAGCTATAAGACAATGAACAGTGGATATACACAACTAGGTAGTGAGCATAGAGCTATAAGAGAATGAACAGTGGATATACACATATACAGTACAGTGGATATACACAACTAGGTAGAGTGAGCATAGAGCTATAAGACAATGAACAGTGGATATACACAACTAGGTAGTGAGCATAGAGCTATAAGAGAATGAACAGTGGATATACACAACTAGGTAGTGAGCATAGAGCTATAAGACAATGAACAGTGGATATACACAACTAGGTAGTGAGCATAGAGCTATAAGAGAATGAACAGTGGATATACACAACTAGGTAGTGAGCATAGAGCTATAAGAGAATGAACAGTGGATATACACATATACAGTACAGTGTCTATAGAGTTGATATACAGTACAGTGGCTATAGAGTTGATATACAGTACAGTGGCTATAGAGTTGATATACAGTACAGTATAAATATATTTAAGATATACAGTTGATAAACAGTCGATAAACAGTACAGTCGATAAACAGTACAGTTGATAAACAGTACAGTCGATAAACAGTTGATAAACAGTACAGTCGATAAACAGTACAGTCGATAAACAGTACAGTCGATAAACAGTTGATAAACAGTACAGTCGATAAACAGTACAGTCGATAAACAGTACAGTCGATAAACAGTACAGTCGATAAACAGTTGATAAACAGTACAGTCGATAAACAGTACAGTCGATAAACAGTACAGTCGATAAACAGTACAGTCGATAAACAGTACAGTCGATAAACAGTACAGTCGATAAACAGTTGATAAACAGTACAGTTGATAAACAGTACAGTCGATAAACAGTTGATAAACAGTACAGTCGATAAACAGTACAGTCGATAAACAGTACAGTCGATAAACAGTACAGTCGATAAACAGTACAGTCGATAAACAGTTGATAAACAGTACAGTCGATAAACAGTTGATAAACAGTACAGTCGATAAACAGTTGATAAACAGTACAGTCGATAAACAGTACAGTCGATAAACAGTTGATAAACAGTACAGTCGATAAACAGTCGATAAACAGTACAGTCGATAAACAGTACAGTCGATAAACAGTACAGTCGATAAACAGTACAGTCGATAAACAGTACAGTCGATAAACAGTTGATAAACAGTACAGTCGATAAACAGTACAGTCGATAAACAGTTGATAAACAGTAGATGTCCACATTTACAGTATCAGTATAAATATATCTAAGAGAGATGAACAGAGAGCTAATGCAGTTAAGTTCAGTTATTTAGTGTCCAGTTCAGAGATGGCTTGATGTGGTTTGCAGCATAGAGTGTATAGTCCTTTAGTCTTTATGGACCAGATGGCCAGTTGGTGAGGGCCACAGCATAGTCCTTTAGTCTCTATGGGCCACAGCATAGTCCTTTAGTCTCTATGGGCCAGGTGGTCAGTTGGTGAGGGCCACAGCATAGTCCTTTAGTCTCTAAGGGCCAGGTGGTCAGTTGGTGAGGGCCACATCATCGTAATTTAGTCTCTATGGGCCAGATGGACAGTTGGTGAGGGCCACAGGATAGTCCTTTAGTCTCTATGGGCCAGATGGCCAGTTGGTGAGGGCCACAGCATAGTCCTTTAGTCTCTATGGGCCAGATGGCCAGTTGGTGAGAGCCACAGCATAGTCCTTTAGTCTCTATGGGCCAGATGGCCAGTTGGTGAGGGCCACAGCATAGTCCTTTAGTCTCTATGGGCCAGATGGCCAGTTGGTGAGGGCCACAGCATAGTCCTTTAGTATCTATGGGCCAGATGGCCAGTTGGTGAGGTCCACAGCATAGTCCTTGAGTCTCTATGGGCCAGATGGACAGTTGGTGAGGGCCACAGGATAGTCCTTTAGTCTCTATGGGCCAGATGGGCAGTTGGTGAGGGCCACAGCATAGTCCTTTAGTCTCTATGGGCCAGGTGGCCAGTTGGTGAGGGCCACAGCATAGTCCTTTAGTATCTATGGGCCAGGTGGCCAGTTGGTGAGGGCCACAGCATAGTCCTTTAGTCTCTATGGGCCAGATGGCCAGTTGGTGAGGGCCACAGCATAGTCCTTTAGTCTCTATGGGCCAGTTGGCCAGTTGGTGAGGGCCACAGCATAGTCCTTTAGTCTCTATGGGCCAGGTGGCCAGTTGGTGAGGGCCACAGCACAGTCCTTTAGTCTCTATGGGCCAGATGGCCAGTTGGTGAGGGCCACAGCATAGTGTGGTGTGGCCCTCACCAACTGTCCATTATTATTATTATTATTATTATTATTATTGTTGCTGTACTGTCTATAACTACCTTAACAAACAGTGACTTATTATTATTATTATTGTTGTTGCTGTACTGTCTATAACTACCTTAACAAACAGTGACTTATTATTATTATTATTATTATTATTATTATTGTTGCTGTACTGTCTATAACTACCTTAACAAACAGTGACTTATTATTATTATTATTATTGTTGTTGCTGTAGGAGTCTATAACTACCTTAACAAACAGTCCTTATTATTATTATTATTGTTGCTGTACTGTCTATAACTAGTTGGTGAACAGTGACTTATTATTATTATTATTGTTGCTGTACTGTCTATAACTACCTTAACAAACAGTGACTTATTATTATTATTATTGTTGTTGCTGTACTGTCTATAACTACCTTAACAAACAGTGACTTATTATTATTATTATTATTATTATTGTTGCTGTACTGTCTATAACTACCTTAACAAACAGTGACTTATTATTATTATTATTATTATTATTGTTGCTGTACTGTCTATAACTACCTTAACAAACAGTGACTTATTATTATTATTATTGTTGTTGCTGTACTGTCTATAACTACCTTAACAAACAGTGACTTATTATTATTATTATTATTATTATTATTGTTGCTGTACTGTCTATAACTACCTTAACAAACAGTGACTTATTATTATTATTATTATTATTATTATTGTTGCTGTACTGTCTATAACTACCTTAACAAACAGTGACTTATTATTATTATTATTGTTGCTGTACTGTCTATAACTACCTTAACAAACAGTGACTTATTATTATTATTATTGTTCCTGTACTGTCTATAACTACCTTAACAAACAGTGACTTATTATTATTATTATTATTGTTATTATTATTATTATTGTTGCTGTACTGTCTATAACTACCTTAACAAACAGTGACATTATATTATCCTTAACAGACATTATTATTATTGTTGACAGTTACCATGGAGATGAGATGTCACAACTACAAATATCAGTCACAACTACATGTCCATGTGATGCATTAAATAACCTGACTGTTTTAATATGTCTGTTATTAAATGTTTTATTAGAGATAAATAATAAATGATAACAATTGACATTCAAGAATTATTGTGTTAACCACAACCAACATGTTGGATCTCTGTTTAGTTGTCACTGTGTTAACCACAACCAACATGTTGGATCTCTGTCACTTAGTTGTCACTGTCACTGTTAACCACAACCAACATGTTGGATCTCTGTTTAGTTGTCACTGTGTTAACCACAACCAACATGTTGGATCTCTGTTTAGTTGTCTCTGTGTTACCACAACCAACATGTTGGATCTCTGTTTAGTTGTCACTGTGTTAACTGTTGGATCTCTGTTTAGTTGTCACTGTGTTAACAACAACCAACATGTTGGATCAGTTGTCACTGTGTGTTGGATCTCTGTTTAGTTGTCACTGTGTTAACACAACCAACATGTTGGATCTCTGTTTAGTTGTCACTGTGTTAACCACAACCAACATGTTGGAGTCTCTCTGGGGGGAGAGAGAGGAGGGGGCCCTGCCTCTAAAATGAGCCTCTCTGGAGAGAGAGAAGAGGGACCTGCCTCTAAAATTAGTCTCTCGGGAGAGAGAGAAGATGGACCTGCCTCTAAAATTAGTCTCTCTGGGGAGAGAGAGGAGGGGGTCCCTGCCTCTAAAATTAGTCTCTCTGGGGAGAGAGAGGAGGGGGTCCCTGCCTCTAAAAGGCGTCTCTCTGGGGAACATCACACCAAAGCTAACAGGTGAGATAACACTTTTTAAAATAATTTATATGAGTTTATTTCCAAAATGTTCACAGTTGTTTTTTAATCAGAAATGGTTGCTTATGGTTAACTTAAATATTACTGTTCTCAGATGACCAGTTAATAGATTTTAGATGGGTATATCTTTATTAAATTATTATTATTATCAGTTAATATATTTTAGATGGGTATATCTTTATTAAATTACTATTATTATCAGTTAATAGATTTTAGATGGGTATATCTTTATTAAATTACTATTACTATTATTATCAGTTAATAGATTTTAGATGGGTATATCTTATCTTTATTAATATTTTAGATGGGTATATCTTTATTATATTATTATCAGTTAATAGATTTTAGATGGGTATATCTTTATTATTAAATTATTATCAGTTAGATTATAGATGGGTATATCTTTATTAAATTACTATTATATCAGTTAATAGATTTTAGATGGGTATATCTTTATTAAATTATTATTACTATTATTACAGTCCTCTTTTTCAAGATGTGGCCGAATATAAAACAGACAGAATACATTTTTAAAAGAAGATTATACATTTTCTGACATTTTGTTTCTAAATGGCTGCTGGGTAATATGATATGCATTGAAATCTTCGTTGGTAGACATCGGATTGAGTGAAAGATGCGCAGTTTCACTGAGTTAGAAAACAAATGGACAGGTATAGCTCATTGATTTGTAGATCTGACGCAGTTGCTACTTCAGATTATGAGCCTAGCAGGTAACTTATTTGTTATTTTCTTACTTAATATCTCATATTGGTACAAAACAGCCTCGGAATAGAGAAGACAAAAGTGCGTTTTCCAGCCCGCCAATTAATTACATCATGAATCCCTCGCGGTTAGAAAATTTATCTCAACATGCCCCTCACTTTCGAGAGAAGGAAGGATGCTCGCTGCTGACGACACAATGTTTTTAGTGGGGCTGAGTTGGCTACTTTAGTGAGAAGGCAGAGTGGGTCTATGCTGGTTGATGAATTTGACAATGACAAGGAAAATAAGTTTTTCTCAACAAGAAGTGACTGAATTAATGTTCAGGATTATTAATAATCATTATAGTAATGAAGTATAACAATAATTCAAAACATGACCATAAAAACAGATCATAATAAACATGAATCATCATTATATTACTTCACAGTAATCTGTTAAATGCTTTTTCAGTCCTTCCTCTTGTGTTAGCAGTGTGGAAAGGGACAGAAAGAAGCACACAGGAGTTTTCCTGTGAGGGGGAGTGGTGGTGTATCCAGGGAGAAAACTAAACTAATCTTCTGAAATGTCATTATGGAATTAATTATGTAGTAACTGCAGTAGTACTGAATAATGTGTAATTCCTTACTAAAGTAGTAATTACTCAGAATTGCGAAATATAACATTTTCTAGTTAATTTTCCCACTAACAACAATAAAATAACAATGTATAGTATAACAAACAATGCAACTGACAAACCAAAAACACCTTACATTAGGTAATTATATATATAATTATTTATTTAGATGGGTGACATTATCTGCCAAAGTAGCAGCCCTGTAGACAAAGAAGAGCTCTCCAGTAGATACCAAAACATTCAACGGACATTTTCTCAAAAGTGAGGTTACAAGTTTATCAACGTTCAAAGCAGAATTACTTTCCCATTGTTCCTCAACTGTAGTGTATGATATACCATTATCTAGCCCTCAGTCTCTACTTTTATCCAATCTGGAAAACACCATTTCAAATGTTGCTAAATGAGACCGAATTGAGCCGACCGGTCACATTTGAGAATGAGACAGATATTTAGCTATTTCAATATGAATGAGGTAGATATTTCAGCAAAACCACATGATTATTTCTCTCTTTGAATTGATATCATCAAGTGATAGATTTTAAACAAATACATGTCTGTCATTGAACAACCCCATGATTAGATAGTGAACAACCCCATGATTAGATAGTGAACAACCCCATGATTAGATAGTGAACAACCCCATGATTAGATAGTGAACAACCCCATGCCATGATTAGATAGTGAACAACCCCATGATTAGATAGTGAACAACCCCATGATTAGATAGTGAACAACCCCATGATTAGATAGTGAACAACCCCATGATTAGATAGTGAACAACCCCATGATTAGATAGTGAACAACCCCATGATTAGATAGTGAACAACCCCATGATTAGATAGTGAACAACCCCATGATTAGATAGTGAACAACCCCATGATTAGATAGTGAACAACCCCATGATTAGATAGTGAACAACCCCATTCCATGATTAGATAGTGAACAACCCCATGATTAGATAGTGAACAACCCCATTCCATGATTAGATAGTGAACAACCCCATGATTAGATAGTGAACAACCCCATTCCATGATTAGATAGTGAACAACCCCATGATTAGATAGTGAACAACCCCATGATAGTGAACAACCCCATGATTAGATAGTGAACAACCCCATGATTAGATAGTGAACAACCCCATGATTAGATAGTGAACAACCCCATGATTAGATAGTGAACAACCCCATGATTAGATAGTGAACAACCCCATGATTAGATAGTGAACAACCCCATGATTAGATAGTGAACAACCCCATGATTAGATAGTGAACAACCCCATGATTAGATAGTGAACAACCCCATGCCATGATTAGATAGTGAACAACCCCATGATTAGATAGTGAACAACCCCATGATTAGATAGTGAACAACCCCATGATTAGATAGTGAACAACCCCATGATTAGATAGTGAACAACCCCATGATTAGATAGTGAACAACCCCATGATTAGATAGTGAACAACCCCATGATTAGATAGTGAACAACCCCATGCCATGATTAGATAGTGAACAACCCCATGCCATGATTAGATAGTGAACAACCCCATGATTAGATAGTGAACAACCCCATGATTTAGATAGTGAACAACCCCATGATTAGATAGTGAACAACCCCATGCCATGATTAGATAGTGAACAACCCCTTGATTAGATAGTGAACAACCCCATGATTAGATAGTGAACAACCCCATGCCATGATTAGATAGTGAACAACCCCATGATTTAGATAGTGAACAACCCAACCCCATGATTAGATAGTGAACAACCCCATGATTAGATAGTGAACAACCCCATGCCATGATTAGATAGTGAACAACCCCATGATTAGATAGTGAACAACCCCATGCCATGATTAGATAGTGAACAACCCCATGATTAGATAGTGAACAACCCCATGCCATGATTAGATAGTGAACAACCCCATGATTAGATAGTGAACAACCCCATGCCATGATTAGATAGTGAACAACCCCATGATTAGATAGTGAACAACCCCATGCCATGATTAGATAGTGAACAACCCCATGATTAGATAGTGAACAACCCCATGCCATGATTAGATAGTGAACAACCCCATGCCATGATTAGATAGTGAACAACCCCATGATTAGATAGTGAACAACCCCATGTCATGATTAGATAGTGAACAACCCCATGCCATGATTAGATAGTGAACAACCCCATGATTAGATAGTGAACAACCCCATGCCGTGATTAGATAGTGAACAACCCCATGATTAGATAGTGAACAACCCCATGATTAGATAGTGAAGAACCCCATGATTAGATAGTGAACAACCCCATGATTAGATAGTGAACAACCCCATGCCAACCCTGATTAGATAGTGAACAACCCCATGATTAGATAGTGAACAACCCATGCCATGATTAGATAGTGAACAACCCCATGATTAGATAGTGAACAACCCCATGATTAGATAGTGAACAACCCCATGATTAGATAGTGAACAACCCCATGCCATGATTAGATAGTGAACAACCCTATGCCGTGATTAGATAGTGAACAACCCCATGCCATGATTAGATAGTGAACAACCCCATGATTAGATAGTGAACAACCCCATGCCATGATTAGATAGTGAACAACCCCATGATTAGATAGTGAACAACCCCATGCCATGACTAGATAGTGAACAACCCCATGATTAGATAGTGAACAACCCCATGCCATGATTAGATAGTGAACAACCCCATGATTAGATAGTGAACAACCCCATGCCGTGATTAGATAGTGAACAACCCCATGCCATGATTAGATAGTGAACAACCCCATGATTAGATAGTGAACAACCCCATGCCATGATTAGATAGTGAACAACCCCATGATTAGATAGTGAACAACCCCATGATTAGATAGTGAACAACCCCATGCCATGATTAGATAGTGAACAACCCCATGATTAGATAGTGAACAACCCCATGCCGTGATTAGATAGTGAACAACCCCATGCCATGATTAGATAGTGAACAACCCCATGCCATGATTAGATAGTGAACAACCCCATGATTAGATAGTGAACAAACCCATGTCATGATTAGATAGTGAACAACCCCATGCCATGATTAGATAGTGAACAACCCCATGACATGATTAGATAGTGAACAACCCCATGCCATGATTAGATAGTGAACAACCCCATGATTAGACAGTGAACAACCCCATGCCGTGATTAGATAGTGAACAACCCCATGTCGTGATTAGATAGTGAACAACCCCATGATTAGATAGTGAACAACCCCATGATTAGATAGTGAACAACCCCATGATTAGATAGTGAACAACCCCATGCTGTGATTAGATAGTGAACAACCCCATGCCATGATTAGATAGTGAACAACCCCATGCTGTGATTAGATAGTGAACAACCCCATGATTAGATAGTTAACAACCCCATGATTAGATAGTGAACAACCCCATGTCGTGATTAGATAGTGAACAACCCCATGCTGTGATTAGATAGTGAACAACCCCATGATTAGATAGTGAACAACCCCATGATTAGATAGTGAACAACTCCATGCCGTGATTAGATAGTGAACAACCCCATGATCAGATAGGGGACAACCCCATGATTAGACAGTGAACAACCCCATGATTAGATAGTGAACAACCCCATGCCGTCATTAGATAGTGAACAACCCCATGATTAGATAGTGAACAACCCCATGCCGTGATTAGATAGTGAACAACCCCATGATCAGATAGGGGACAACCCCATGATTAGATAGTGAACAACCCAATGCCGTGATTAGATAGTGAACAACCCCATGATCAGATAGGGACAACCCCATGATTAGATAGTGAACAACCCCATGATTAGATAGTGAACAACCCCATGATTAGATAGTGAACAACCCCATGATTAGATAGTGAACAACCCCATGATTAGATAGTGAACAACCCCATGCCATGATTAGATAGTGAACAACCCCATGATTAGATAGTGAACAACCCCATGATTAGATAGTGAACAACCCCATGATTAGATAGTGAACAACCCCATGATTAGATAGTGAACAACCCCATGATTATTGATAGTGAACAACCCCATGATTAGATAGTGAACAACCCCATGCCGTGATTAGATAGTGAACAACGCCATGATTAGATAGTGAACAACCCCATGATCAGATAGGGACAACCCCATGATTAGATAGTGAACAACCCCATGCCGTGATTAGATAGTGAACAACCCCATGATTAGATAGTGAACAACCCCATGCCGTGATTAGATAGTGAACAACCCCATGATTAGATAGTGACAACCCCATGATTAGATAGTGAACAACCCCATGCCGTGATTAGATAGTGAACAACCCCATGATCAGATAGGGGACAACCCCATGATCAGATAGTGGACAACCCCATGATTAGATAGTGAACAACCCCATGATTAGATAGTGAACAACCCCATGCCGTGATTAGATAGTGAACAACCCCATGATTAGATAGTGAACAACCCCATGCCATGATTAGATAGTGAACAACCCCATGATTATATAGTGAACAACCCCATGCCATGATTAGATAGTGAACAACCCCATGCCGTGATTAGATAGTGAACAACCCCATGATTAGATAGTGAACAACCCCATGCCATGATAGTGAAAAACCCCATGATTAGATAGTGAACAACCCCATGATTAGATAGTGAACAACCCCATGTCATGATTAGATAGTGAACAACCCCATGATTAGATAGTGAACAACCCCATGCCATGATTAGATAATGAACAACCCCATGCCATGATTAGATAGTGAACAACCCCATGATTAGATAGTGAACAACCCCATGCCATGATTAGATAGTGAACAACCCCATGCCATTTAGATAGTGAACAACCCCATGATTAGATAGTGAACAACCCCATGATTAGATAGTGAACAACCCCATGATTAGATAGTGAACAACCCCATGATTAGATAGTGAACAACCCCATGATGATTAGATAGTGAACAACCCCATGATTAGATAGTGAACAACCACATGCCATGATTAGATAGTGAACAACCCCATGCCATGATTAGATAGTGAACAACCCCATGATTAGATAGTGAACAACCCCATGCCGTGATTAGATAGTGAACAACCCCATGATTAGATAGTGAACAACCCCATGATTAGATAGTGAACAACCCCATGATTAGATAGTGAACAACCCCATGTCATGATTAGATAGTGAACAACCCCATGATTAGATAGTGAACAACCCCATGCCATGATTAGATAGTGAACAACCCCATGCCATGATTAGATAGTGAACAACCCCATGATTAGATAGTGAACAACCCCATGCCATGATTAGATAGTGAACAACCCCATGATTAGATAGTGAACAACCCCATGCCATGATTAGATAGTGAACAACCCCATGATTAGATAGTGAACAACCCCATGATTAGATAGTGAACAACCCCATGATTAGATAGTGAACACCCCATGATTAGATAGTGAACAACCCCATGACATGATTAGATAGTGAGCAACCCCATGATTATATAGTGAACAACCCCATGATTAGATAGTGAACAACCCCATGTCATGATTAGATAGTGAACAACCCCATGCCATGATTAGATAGTGAACAACCCCATGATTAGATAGTGAACAACCCCATGATTAGATAGTGAACAACCCCATGATTAGATAGTGAACAACCCCGTGATTAGATAGTGAACAACCCCATGATTAGATAGTGAACAACACAATGATTAGATAGTGAACAACCCCTTGATTAGATAGTGAACAACCCCATGCCATGAATAGATAGTGAACAACCCCATGATTAGATAGTGAACAACCCCATGATTAGATAGTGAACAACCCCATGATTAGATAGTGAACAACCCCATGATTAGATAGTGAACAACCCCGTGATTAGATAGTGAACAACCCCATGATTAGATAGTGAACAACACCATGATTAGATATTGAACAACCCCATGATTAGATAGTGAACAACCCCATGATTAGATAGTGAACAACCCCATGCCATGATTAGATAGTGAACAACCCCATGATTAGATAGTGAACAACCCCATGATTAGATAGTGAACAACACCATGATTAGATAGTGAACAACCCCATGCCCTGATTAGATAGTGAACAACCCCATGATTAGATAGTGAACAACCCCATGCCATGATTAGATAATGAACAACCCCATGATTAGATAGTGAACAACCCCATGCCATGATTAGATAGTGAACAACACCATGATTAGATATTGAACAACCCCATGATTAGATAGTGAACAACCCCATGATTAGATAGTGAACAACCCCATGCCATGATTAGATAGTGAACAACCCCATGATTAGATAGTGAACAACCCCATGATTAGATAGTGAACAACCCCATGCCATGATTAGATAGTGAACAACACCATGATTAGATATTGAACAACCCCATGATTAGATAGTGAACAACCCCATGATTAGATAGTGAACAACCCCATGCCATGATTAGATAGTGAACAACCCCATGATTAGATAGTGAACAACCCCATGATTAGATAGTGAACAACACCATGATTAGATAGTGAACAACCCCATGCCCTGATTAGATAGTGAACAACCCCATGATTAGATAGTGAACAACCCCATGCCATGATTAGATAATGAACAACCCCATGATTAGATAGTGAACAACCCCATGCCATGATTAGATAGTGAACAACCCCATGATTAGATAGTGAACAACCCCATGATTAGATAGTGAACAACCCCATGCAGTGATTAGATAGTGAACAACCCCATGATTAGATAGTTAACAACCCCATGCCATGATTAGATAGTGAACAACCCCATGATTAGATAGTGAACAACCCCATGCCATGATTAGATAGTGAACAACCCCATGATTAGATAGTGAACAACCCCATGATTAGATAGTGAACAACCCCATGATTAGATAGTGAACAACCCCATGATTAGACAGTGAACAACCCCATGATTAGATAGTGAACAACCCCATGCCATGATTAGATAGTGAACAACCCCATGATTAGATAGTGAACAACCCCATGCCATGATTAGATAGTGAACAACCCATGCCATTATTAGATAGTGAACAACCCCATGCCGTGATTAGATAGTTAACAACCCCATGCCATGATTAGATAGTGAACAACCCCATGTCATGATTAGATAGTGAACAACCCATGCCATTATTAGATAGTGAACAACCCCATGCCATGATTAGATAGTGAACAACCCATGCCATTATTAGATAGTTAACAACCCCATGCCATGATTAGATAGTGAACAACCCCATGCCATGAATAGATAGTGAACAACCCCATGATTAGATAGTGAACAACCCCATGATTAGATAGTGAACAACCCCATGATTAGATAGTGAACAACCCCATGATTAGATAGTGAACAACCCCGTGATTAGATAGTGAACAACCCCATGATTAGATAGTGAACAACCCCATGATTAGATATTGAACAACCCCATGATTAGATAGTGAACAACCCCATGATTAGATAGTGAACAACCCCATAATTAGATAGTGAACAATCCCATGATTAGATAGTGAACAACCCCATGCCATGATTAGATAGTGAACAACCCCATGATTAGATAGTGAACAACCCCATGATTAGATAGTGAACAACCCCATGATTAGATAGTGAACAACCCCATGCCCTGATTAGATAGTGAACAACCCCATGATTAGATAGTGAACAACCCCATGCCATGATTAGATAATGAACAACCCCATGATTAGATAGTGAACAACCCCATGATTAGATAGTGAACAACCCCATGCAGTGATTAGATAGTGAACAACCCCATGATTAGATAGTTAACAACCCCATGCCATGATTAGATAGTGAACAACCCCATGATTAGATAGTGAACAACCCCATGCCATGATTAGATAGTGAACAACCCCATGATTAGATAGTGAACAACCCCATGATTAGATAGTGAACAACCCCATGATTAGATAGTGAACAACCCCATGATTAGACAGTGAACAACCCCATGATTAGATAGTGAACAACCCCATGCCATGATTAGATAGTGAACAACCCCATGATTAGATAGTGAACAACCCCATGCCATGATTAGATAGTGAACAACCCATGCCATTATTAGATAGTGAACAACCCCATGCCGTGATTAGATAGTGAACAACCCCATGCCATGATTAGATAGTGAACAACCCCATGTCATGATTAGATAGTGAACAACCCATGCCATTATTAGATAGTGAACAACCCCATGCCATGATTAGATAGTGAACAACCCATGCCATTATTAGATAGTTAACAACCCCATGCCATGATTAGATAGTGAACAACCCCATGCCATGATTAGATAGTGAACAACCCCATGATTATATAGTGAACACCCCATGATTAGATAGTGAACAACCCCATGATTAGATAGTGAACACCCCATGATTAGATAGTGAACAATCCCATGATTAGATAGTGAACAACCCCATGATTAGATAGTGAACAACCCCATGATTAGATAGTGAACAACCCCATGATAAGATAGTGAACAACCCCATGATTAGATAGTGAACAACCCCATGACATGATTAGATAGTGAACAACCCCATGATTAGATAGTGAACAACCACATGCCGTGATTAGATAGTGAACAACCCCATGCCATGATTAGATAGTGAACAACCCCATGATTAGATAGTGAACAACCCCATGCCGTGATTAGATAGTGAACAACCCCATGATTAGATAGTGAACAACCCCATGATTAGATAGTGAACAACCCCATGATTAGATAGTGAACAACCCCATGATTAGATAGTGAACAACCCCATGATTAGATAGTGAACAACCCCATGTCATGATTAGATAGTGAACAACCCCATGATTAGATAGTGAACAACCCCATGCCATGATTAGATAGTGAACAACCCCATGCCGTGATTAGATAGTGAACAACCCCATGATTAGATAGTGAACAACCCCATGCCATGATTAGATAGTGAACAACCCCATGATTAGATAGTGAACAACCCCATGTCATGATTAGATAGTGAACAACCCCATGCCGTGATTAGATAGTGAACAACCCCATGATTAGATAGTGAACAACCCCATGCCATGATTAGATAGTGAACAACACAATGATTAGATAGTGAACAACCCCTTGATTAGATAGTGAACAACCCCATGCCATGAATAGATAGTGAACAACCCCATGATTAGATAGTGAACAACCCCATGATTAGATAGTGAACAACCCCATGATTAGATAGTGAACAACCCAATGATTAGATAGTGAACAACCCCGTGATTAGATAGTGAACAACCCCATGATTAGATAGTGAACAACCCCATGATTAGATATTGAACAACCCCATGATTAGATAGTGAACAACCCCATGATTAGATAGTGAACAACCCCATGATTAGATAGTGAACAATCCCATGATTAGATAGTGAACAACCCCATGCCATGATTAGATAGTGAACAACCCCATGATTAGATAGTGAACAACCCCATGATTAGATAGTTAACAACCCCATGACATGATTAGATAGTGAACAACCCCATGATTAGATAGTGAACAACCCCATGATTAGATAGTGAACAACCCCATGATTAGATAGTGAACAACCCCATGATTAGATAGTTAACAACCCCATGCCATGATTAGATAGTGAACAACCCCATGATTAGATAGTGAACAACCCCATGCCATGATTAGATAGTGAACAACCCCATGATTAGATAGTGAACAACCCCATGATTAGATAGTGAACAACCCCATGATTAGACAGTGAACAACCCCATGATTAGATAGTGAACAACCCCATGCCATGATTAGATAGTGAACAACCCCATGATTAGATAGTGAACAACCCCATGCCATGATTAGATAGTGAACAACCCATGCCATTATTAGATAGTGAACAACCCCATGCCGTGATTAGATAGTGAACAACCCCATGCCATGATTAGATAGTGAACAACCCCATGATTAGATAGTGAACAACCCCATGATTAGATTGTGAACAACCCCATGATTAGATAGTGAACAACCCCATGATTAGACAGTGAACAACCCCATGATTAGATAGTGAACAACCCCATGCCATGATTAGATAGTGAACAACCCCATGATTAGATAGTGAACAACCCCATGATTAGATAGTGAACAACCCCATGCCATGATTAGATAGTGAACAACCCCATGCCATGATTAGATAGTGATAAAACACACCAATCTCTTTCCTAATTCCTTTAATCAATAAAAGCTCATTTACGAACATTTCCGAAAAGTGAGATATTGCCTCTTCTTATGTTGCCCCATCTGAGTTCAGAATAGATTAGATTTGTAATGTTTGTCTCTGTTGTGTTGAAGTCCAATCCAGCAGGAGAGACCAGCCTCCTGTACCCAGCTGTGTGTCCATGAAGAGCGACAAGTCTATGGAACCTCCTATACGGTTTAGAGAGGAGACTTTTCTACTGAACAAAGGTAAGAAGAACTCATGGGTCCTATTGTCAGTGAGTTAAACAACACTGTCTCTAGTCATTTCTCCTCCCATTTTCCCATTTATTGTTGTTGTTTTCATAATCCATAGGCCTATCATTTTGTCCATTTTCATAGTCCTAAAACAATATTAAACAAACACAACATTCCCTGTGTGTATGTGTGTGTGTGTGTGTGTGTGTGTGTGTGTGTGTGTGTGTGTGTGTGTGTGTGTGTTAGATAGTGAACAACCCCATGTGCGTGTGTGTGTGTGTGTGTGTGTGTGAACTCCTGGATGAGGAGATGTAACTCATGTTTTGTCCACAGAAACCAACAGGAGAGATCAGAGTCAGAGATTCTCAGTGGTCAGTTTCCCAGAGTCATCAAACAGACCTGGCCTCCATATTCAGTGTGAACCTGTTATATACATTTGTTTTTGTTTACCCATAAAGATCTGTCAATCATTCATTAATGTGTTAATGAGAAAGCATTTAGTCTCTTGCTTAACTTATTTATTTAACCAGTTGCTTGAAGAGAAAATTATGATATTTGTGAAGAACGAGCTGAAGATGTTCAAGAGGATTCTTAGTCCAGAACTCCCAGAAGGCTTTGAGAGTCAGAAGCAGGATAAGGAAGTGGTGGACCCTGAAGATGAGCAGCAGGAGAGCAGTGCCAGAGAGGGGGTCTGAAGATGACTGCACGTAGGAAAATGAACCAGATGGAGCTTGCTGACACACTGGAGAAATGTAAGATCTGTCTGCCTCCATGTTGAATGATGTTTTATAACATTTTAAAGCAACCCCATGATTTAGTCTAAAGTACAGCTAAAGTAGCTGTGTAACTCAATGATATTGTAACACAACACCTAGTGACCTCATCATAGCAGCAGGGATGTGTTTTGATTAATTAAGAGAGAGAGAGAGAGACAACGTTAATAACACCATCATTATCAATAATAATATAATCAGTCACACCAGTCTGTAATGCATTATGAAATCATTCATACATTTATACAGTCAGTTAAGATAATAAATTATTATAATTTAAAACTTTATAATAGTCCTTCAATACTGTAGGTATTAAAACATACCCCATTAATATCCTCTGATTTCTAGATTCAGATGAGCTTGCTGTGATTTGTGAACAACGTGAACTCAAATCTAATCTAAAGAAGAAGTTTCAATGTGTATTTGAGGGGATCAACCCCATGATTAAACAAGGAAACCCAACATGATCTACACAGAGCTCTACATCACAGAGGGTGGAACAGGAGAGGTCAATAATGAACATGAGCTGAGACAGATTGAGACCACAACCAGGAAACAAGCAAGACCAGAGACTGCAATCAAATGTTAGTGAAGTGAACAACCCCATGCCATGATTAGATAGTGAACAACCCCATGATTAGATAGTGAACAACCCCATGATTAGATAGTGAACAACCCCATGATTAGATAGTGAACAACCCCATGATTAGACAGTGAACAACCCCATGATTAGATAGTGAACAACCCCATGCCATGATTAGATAGTGAACAACCCCATGATTAGATAGTGAACAACCCCATGCCATGATTAGATAGTGAACAACCCATGCCATTATTAGATAGTGAACAACCCCATGCCGTGATTAGATAGTTAACAACCCCATGCCATGATTAGATAGTGAACAACCCCATGTCATGATTAGATAGTGAACAACCCATGCCATTATTAGATAGTGAACAACCCCATGCCATGATTAGATAGTGAACAACCCATGCCATTATTAGATAGTTAACAACCCCATGCCATGATTAGATAGTGAACAACCCCATGCCATGAATAGATAGTGAACAACCCCATGATTAGATAGTGAACAACCCCATGATTAGATAGTGAACAACCCCATGATTAGATTGAACAACCCCATGATTAGATAGTGAACAACCCCGTGATTAGATAGTGAACAACCCCATGACATGATTAGATAGTGAACAACCCCATGATTAGATATTGAACAACCCCATGATTAGATAGTGAACAACCCCATGATTAGATAGTGAACAACCCCATAATTAGATAGTGAACAATCCCCATGATTAGATAGTGAACAACCCCATGCCATGATTAGATAGTGAACAACCCCATGATTAGATAGTGAACAACCCCATGATTAGATAGTGAACAACCCCATGATTAGATAGTGAACAACCCCATGCCCTGATTAGATAGTGAACAACCCCATGATTAGATAGTGAACAACCCCATGCCATGATTAGATAATGAACAACCCCATGATTAGATAGTGAACAACCCCATGATTAGATAGTGAACAACCCCATGCAGTGATTAGATAGTGAACAACCCCATGATTAGATAGTTAACAACCCCATGCCATGATTAGATAGTGAACAACCCCATGATTAGATAGTGAACAACCCCATGCCATGATTAGATAGTGAACAACCCCATGATTAGATAGTGAACAACCCCATGATTAGATAGTGAACAACCCCATGATTAGATAGTGAACAACCCCATGATTAGACAGTGAACAACCCCATGATTAGATAGTGAACAACCCCATGCCATGATTAGATAGTG
>NC_088401.1:69595212-69605140 GCF_034236695.1 Oncorhynchus nerka
TCACAGAGTCAACCTCAGTGGATGTTCTGCTGACAAATCTCATCAAGGGAAATCTGCTTCCCTCTGCTCTCCTCTGGATAACTACCCGACCTGCAGCAGCCAATAAGATCCCTTCAGGGTGTGTTGACCAGGTGACAGAGGTACGAGGGTTCAATGACCCACAGAAGGAGGAGTACTTCAGGAAGAGATTCAGCGATGAGGACCTGGCCATCAGAATCATCTCACACATAAAGACATCAAGGAGCCTCCACCTCATGTGTCACATTCCAGTCTTCTGTTGGATTTCTGCAATAGTCCTTGAACACATTCTGAAACAGAAGAGAGAAGAGATGCCCAAGACTCTGACTGAGATGTACACACACCTTGTGGTGTTTCATACCAAACAGAAGAATGAAAAGTATCTTGGGAAAGAAGAGACAGGTCCACACTGGAATAAAGAGAGCATTCTGTCACTGGGAAAACTGGCTTTTCAACAGCTTGTGAATGGCAATCTGATTTTCTATGAAGAAGACCTGAAAGAGGCTGGCATTGATGTCAATGAAGCCTCAGTGTACTCAGGATTGTGCACACAGCTCTTTAAAGAGGAATGTGGGCTGTACCAGGACAAGGTGTACTGCTTCGTGCATCTGAGCATTCAGGAGTTTCTGGCTGCTGTATATGTGTTCCTCTCATTCATCAACAACAATGAGAATCTAATGGACAAACTGCATTCAACGTCCCTTTCTGTGAAGAAAAGACGCAAATGTAAAGTTACTGTCTACAAGAGTGCTGTGGATAAAGCCTTACAAAGTGAGACGGGAAACCTGGACCTTTTCCTTCGCTTCCTTCTGGGCCTCTCACTGGAGTCCAATCAGAAGTACTTACGAGGTCTACTGACAACGACAAGAAGCAGCTCACAGAGCCATGAAGAAACAGTCAAGTACATCAAGGAGAAGATCAGGGAGGATCTCTCTCCAGAGAGGAGCATCAATCTGTTCCACTGTCTGAATGAACTGAATGACCATTCTCTAGTGGAGGAGATCCAAAGCTACCTGAGCTCAGGAAGTCTCTCAGAAGTCAAACTGTCACCTGCACAGTGGTCAGCTCTGGTCTTTGTGTTGCTGACTTCAGAAAAGGAGCTGGATGTGTTTGACCTGAAGAAATACTCCAGATCAGAGGAAGGTCTTCTGAGGCTGCTGCCAGTGGTCAAAGCCTCCAGAGCTGCTCTGTGAGTAAATAAAATGACATATAAGACCTAATCATCAGGAATAAATATTCAGTTTAGAGAAATATGTATTAAAGTGTTTATATAATATTATATTGAAAAACATATTGAATAAATGCATTGATTTTCATATTAGTATAACAATATGACCATTCAATTCTAGGAGACGGAAGATGAATCTATGTGTTGTTTGAGAGAATAAACCAAATGCATCTGCCATTGTCCTTCTACACTACTCGTGTTAAATTAATAGAGTGTTTGTGAAGTCATGATGATCTCTTTGTCAGGCTGTCAGGCTGTGGAGTCACAGAGGAAGGCTGTGCTTCTCTGGTCTCAGCTCTGAGGTCAAACCCTTCACACCTGAGAGAGCTGGATCTGAGTAACAATGACCTGAAGGATTCAGGAGTGAAGCTGCTCTCTGCTGGACTGGGGAATCCCCACTGTAAACTGGAGACTCTGAGGTCAGTATTCCTGTAGTTGGTCAACAAGTGATAACTGTTCACCAGATCCACATGTGTTTACCAGACACACATATTCCACACCATATGTGTTTGGAAGCTAACAGTTTTAAAATCAGTCTCTAGCGTTTTGGATCCAAGATGGCGTAGCAGTCAGACGTCTTTGTCCTTCGTCTTGTCGTGTCCCAAGTATATATATTTTTGTAGCTTTTTCTTAACATAACTTTTATATTTTTCTAAACCCTTACTTCAAAATACTCTCCTGCAACCACCTCACCACCCAATGTGGACCTGCTTTTTCTCTAACGGATTTCTCTTTACCTCTATTGCTGGAATCTCTCCAACATAAACTAGCCAGCTAACTAGCCAGCCCAACTAGCCAGCTAACTTGCCAGCTAACTAGCCAGCTAACTAGCCAGCTAACGGTCATCAACTACCTTTATCCCGGACAACTCTCGCCAGTCTGTACAGCGCGACTCAAACCAGAGCTAGTCTGACTTATTCTTCTCCATATCTCCTGATTCCAAGCTCTGAACCTATTTAAAAAATATATATATATACTTTTTTTCCCATCTGGAATTATAGCAGCTTAACTGAACGCACAGCCACTAATATTCGACCTGATAGCTATCTGACGCACATTGAGCTGCTGTTTTAAGAGGCCCTTCGGACATATTTCTTTGGCCACTATACATATTTTGCCAACTGGCCTGGTTTACCACACGGAGCCCTGCTGATCCGTCCACTGATGTAACTGCACGAGGGACAGACTTTCCTCTGTTGCGTCATCCCTCTAAGGCCTTTCTGTTAGCCTGCTAGCCCCGTGCCGCTAATTTCCTGAAGCACTGGACTCGTCAATCTCACACAATTTATCAATGAACCTACCAGATATACAGTGGGGCAAAAAAAGTTACAGGTCTGTGAGAGACAGAAATCTTGCTTGATTGTAGGTGACCAAATACTTATTTTCCACCATAATTTGCAAATAAATTCATTAAAAATCCTACAATGTGATTTTCTGGGTTTTTTTCTCTCATTTTGTCTGTCATAGTTGAAGTGTACCTATGAAGAAAATTACAGGCCTCTCTCATCTTTTTAAATGGGAGAACTTGCACAATTGGTGGCTGACTAAATACTTTTTTGCCCCACTGTAACCCCAAATCCGTAAACACGGGCACCCTCATAAATGTCATCCTAACTAACTCGCCATCCAAATACACCTTTGCTGTTTTCAACCAAGATCTCAGCGATCACTGCCTCATTGTCGGCATCCGTAATGGGTCTGCGATCAAAAGTCCACCCCTCATCACTGTCAAACGCTCCCTAAAACACTTCTGTGAGCAGGCCTTTCTAATCGACCTGCCCGGGGTTTCTAAATTACCTGATCCCGACAGTAGAGGATGCCTAGTTATTATTTAAAAGTGCCTTCCTCACCATCTTAAAGAGGCATGACCATTCAAAAAATGTAGAACCAGGAACAGATATAGCACTTGGTTCACTCCAGACCTGTCTGCCCTTGACCAGCACAAAAACATCCTGTTCTGCATTAGCATTGAATACCAACTTGCAACTTTTCAGGGAATATAGGAACCAACATATACAGGCAGTTAGGAAAGCTAAGGCTAGCTTTTTTAAAGAGAAATGTGCATCCTTCAGTACAAACTCAAAAAAGTTCTGGGACACTGTAAAGTCCATGGAGAATAAGAGCACCTCCTCCCAACTACCCACTGCTCTGAGGCTAGGAAACACTGTTACAACCGACTAATCCACTATAATTGAGAATTTTAATAAGCATTTCTCTACGGCTGGCCATGCTTTCCACCTGGCTACCCCTACCCCGGTCAACTGCCCGGCACCCTCCACAGCAACCCGACCAAGCCCCCACCATTTCTCCTTCACCCATTCCAGATAGCTGATATTCTGAAAGAGCTGCAAAATCTGGACCCCTACAAATCAGCCGGGCTAGACAATCTGGACCCTCTCCTTCTAAAATTATCTACCAAAATTGTTGCAACACCTAATACTAGCCTGTTCAACCTCTCATTTGTATCATCTGAGATTCCAAAAGATTGGAAAGCTGCCACGCTCATCCCCCTCTTCAAAGGGGGAGACACTCTAGACCCAAACTGCTACAGACCTATATCCATCCTAACCTTCATCTCTGAGGTCTTCGAAAGCCACAGTACCTTCTCCGTGTGCAATCTGGTTTCCGAGCCGGTCACGGGTGCACATCAGCCACGCTCAAGGTACTAAACGATATCATAACCGCCATCGATAAGAAACATTACTGTGCATTACTGTGCATTTATCGACCTGGCCAAGGCTTTTTCTCTATGGGGGTGCCACAGGGTTCAATTCTCAGGCCGACTTTCTTCTCTGTATACATCAATGATTTCGCTCTTGCTGCTGGGGATTCCCTGATCCACCTCTACGCAGACGACACCATTCTGTATACTTCTGGCCCTTCTTTTGGCACTGTTATTAACAAACCTCCAGATGAGCTTCAATGCCATACAACTCTCTTTCTGTGGCCTCCAAATGCTCTTAAATGCAAATAACACTAAATGCATGCTATTCAACCAATCATTGCCCGCACCTGCCCGCCCATCCAGCATCACTACTCTGGACGGCTCTGACTTAGAATACGTGGATAACTACAAATACCCAGGTGTCTGGCTAGACTGTAAACTCTCCTTCCAGACTCATATTAAGCATATCCAATCCAAAATTAAATCTAGAATCGGCTTTCTATTTTGCAACAAAGCATCCTTCACTCATGCTGCCAAACATACCCTCGTAAAACTGACCATCCTACCGATCCTCGACTTCGGCCATGACATCTGTAAAATAGCCTCCAACACTCTACTCAACAAACTGGATGCAGTCTATCACAGTGCCATCCGTTTTGTCACCAAAGCCCCATACACTACCCACCACTGCGACCTGTACGCTCTCATTCGCTGGCCCTCGCTTCATACTCGTCGCCAAACCCACTGGCTAAAGGTTATCTACAAGTCTCTGCTAGGTAAACCCCTGCCTTATCTCAGCTCGCTGGTCACCATAGCAGCATATAACTCGTAGCACGCGCTCCAGCAGGTATATCTCACTGGTCACCCCCAAAGCCAATTCCTCCTTTGGTCGCCTTTCCTTCCAGTTCTCTGCTGCCACTGACTGGAACGAACTACAAAAATCACTGAAGCTGGAGACTCATATCTCCCTCATTAGCTTTAAGCACCAGCTGTCAGAGCAGCTCACAGATCACTGCACCTGTTCATAGCCCATCTCTCTACATCCCATCTATCTACCTACCTCTTCCCCATACTTTATTTATTTATTTTGCTCCTTTTGCACCACAGTATCTCTACCTGCACATCCATCTTCTGCACATCTACCATTCCAGTGTTTAATTGCTATAATGTAATTACTTCGCCACCATGGCCTATTTATTGCCTTAACTCCCTTATCTTACCTCATTTGCATATAGACCTTTTTTTATTTTTGTTCTACTGTGTTATTGACTGTATATTTTGTTTATTCCATGTGTAACTCTGTGTTGTATGTGTCGAACTGCTTTGCTTTATCTTGGCCAGGTCGCAGTTGCAAATGAGAACTTGTTCTCAACTAGCCTACCTGGTTAAATAAAGGTGAAATAAATAAATAAAAAAAACATTTAGATAGAATGTTTCATATTAGGTTACAGTACAGAATGTCACCTTTTATTTAAAGCTATTCATAAATATATATTTTACAGTTTAGTCTTAATTGTACAAACTAATTTAGTCAAAAGTTGAGTGTTTGGTCCCATATTCCATTCCTGCAGTGATTACATCACGTGTGATTTACATCACAAGCTTGTGATTCTACTAACTTGTTGAATTCATTTGCAGTTTGTCTTGGTTGTGTTTTAGATTATATTTTTCCTAATAGAAACTGAATGGTGAATAATGTCCTGTCATTTTGGAGTCACTTCACTTGTATTGTCAGTAAGAATAGAAGATGTTTCTGAACACTTCTACATTCATCAAATCAAATCAAATGTTATTTGTCACATACACATGGTTAGCAGATGTTAATGCGAGTGTAGCGAAATGCTTGTGCTTCTAGTTTAGACAATGCAGTAATAACCTACAAGTAATCTAACTAACTAACTAATCTAACTAGCCTCTGTTATTGGTAATGGTGAGAGGTTATCATGTTTGGTTGTAGCCTCTGTTATTGGTAATGTTGAGAGGTTAGCATGTTTTGTTGTAGTCTCTGTTATTGGTAATGTTGAGAGGTTAGTATGTTTTGTTGTAGTCTCTGTTATTGGTAATGGTGAGAGGTTAGCATGTTTTGTTGTAGCCTCTGTTATTGGTAATGGTGAGAGGTTAGCATGTTTTGTTGTAGCCTCTGTTATTGGTAATGGTGAGAGGTTAGCATGTTTTGTTGTAGTCTCTGTTATTGGTAATGGTGAGAGGTTAGCATGTTTTGTTGTAGTCTCTGTTATTGGTAATGGTGAGAGGTTAGCATGTTTTGTTGTAGTCTCTGTTATTGGTAATGGTGAGAGGTTAGCATGTTTTGTTGTAGTCTCTGTTATTGGTAATGGTGAGAGGTTAGCATGTTTTGTTGTAGCCTCTGTTATTGGTAATGGTGAGAGGTTAGCATGTTTTGTTGTAGCCTCTGTTATTGGTAATGGTGAGAGGTTAGCATGTTTTGTTTTAGTCTCTGTTATTGGTAATGGTGAGAGGTTAGTATGTTTTGTTGTAGTCTCTGTTATTGGTAATGGTGAGAGGTTAGCATGTTTTGTTGTAGCCTCTGTTATTGGTAATGCTGAGAGGTTAGCATGTTTTGTTGTAGTCTCTGTTATTGGTAATGGTGAGAGGTTAGCATGTTTTGTTGTAGCCTCTGTTATTGGTAATGGTGAGAGGTTAGCATGTTTTGTTTTAGTCTCTGTTATTGGTAATGGTGAGAGGTTAGTATGTTTTGTTGTAGTCTCTGTTATTGGTAATGGTGAGAGGTTAGCATGTTTTGTTGTAGCCTCTGTTATTGGTAATGGTGAGAGGTTAGCATGTTTTGTTGTAGCCTCTGTTATTGGTAATGGTGAGAGGTTAGCATGTTTTGTTGTAGCCTCTGTTATTGGTAATGGTGAGAGGTTAGTATGTTTTGTTGTAGTCTCTGTTATTGGTAATGGTGAGAGGTTAGCATGTTTTGTTGTAGTCTCTGTTATTGGTAATGATGAGAGGTTAGCATGTTTTGTTGTAGCCTCTGTTATTGGTAATGGTGGGAGGTTAGCATGTTTTGTTGTAGCCTCTGTTACTGGTACTGGTGAGAGGTTAGTATGTTTTGTTGTAGTCTCTGTTATTGGTAATGGTGAGAGGTTAGCATGTTTTGTTGTAGTCTCTGTTATTGGTAATGGTGAGAGGTTAGCATGTTTTGTTGTAGTCTCTGTTATTGGTAATGGTGAGAGGTTAGTATGTTTTGTTATAGTCTCTGTTATTGGTAATGGTGAGAGGTTAGCATGTTTTGTTGTAGTCTCTGTTATTGGTAATGGTGAGAGGTTAGCATGTTTTGTTGTAGCCTCTGTTATTGGTAATGGTGAGAGGTTAGTATGTTTTGTTGTAGTCTCTGTTATTGGTAATGGTGAGAGGTTAGCATGTTTTGTTGTAGTCTCTGTTATTGGTAATGGTGAGAGGTTAGCATGTTTTGTTGTAGTCTCTGTTATTGGTAATGGTGAGAGGTTAGCATGTTTTGTTGTAGTCTCTGTTATTGGTAATGGTGAGAGGTTAGCATGTTTTGTTGTAGTCTCTGTTATTGGTAATGGTGAGAGGTTAGCATGTTTTGTTGTAGTCTCTGTTATTGGTAATGATGAGAGGTTAGCATGTTTTGTTGTATCCTCTGTTATTGGTAATGGTGAGAGGTTAGCATGTTTTGTTGTAGTCTCTGTTATTGGTAATGATGAGAGGTTAGCATGTTTTGTTGTATCCTCTGTTATTGGTAATGGTTAGAGGTTAGCATGTTTTGTTGTAGTCTCTGTTATTGGTAATAGTGAGAGGTTAGCATGTTTTGTTGTATCCTCTGTTATTGGTAATGGTGAGAGGTTAGTATGTTTTGTTGTAGTCTCTGTTATTGGTAATGGTGAGAGGTTAGCATGTTTTGTTGTAGTCTCTGTTATTGGTAATGGTGAGAGGTTAGCATGTTTTGTTGTAGTCTCTGTTATTGGTAATGGTGAGAGGTTAGCATGTTTTGTTGTAGTCTCTGTTATTGGTAATGGTGAGAGGTTAGTATGTTTTGTTGTAGTCTCTGTTATTGGTAACGGTGAGAGGTTAGCATGTTTTGCTCTGTTATGTAGTCTCTGTTATTGGTAATGGTGAGAGGTTAGCATGTTTTGTTGTAGTCTCTGTTATTGGTAATGGTGAGAGGTTAGCATGTTTTGTTGTAGTCTCTGTTATTGGTAATGGTGAGAGGTTATTCATGTTTTGTTGTAGTCTCTGTTATTGGTAATGGTGAGAGGTTAGCATGTTTTGTTGTAGTCTCTGTTATTGGTAATGGTGAGAGGTTAATATGTTTTGTTGTAGTCTCTGTTATTGGTAATGGTGAGAGGTTAGCATGTTTTGTTGTAGTCTCTGTTATTGGTAATGGTGAGAGGTTAGCATGTTTTGTTGTAGTCTCTGTTATTGGTAATGGTGAGAGGTTAGCATGTTTGTTGTAGTCTCTGTTATTGGTAATGGTGAGAGGTTAGCATGTTTTGTTGTAGTCTCTGTTATTGGTAATGGTGAGAGGTTAGCATGTTTTGTTGTAGTCTCTGTTATTGGTAATGGTGAGAGGTTAGCATGTTTTGTTGTAGTCTCTGTTATTGGTAATGGTGAGAGGTTAGTATGTTTTGTTGTAGTCTCTGTTATTGGTAATGGTGAGAGGTTAGCATGTTTTGTTGTAGTCTCTGTTATTGGTAATGGTGAGAGGGTAGCATGTTTTGTTGTAGTCTCTGTTATTGGTAATGGTGAGAGGTTAACATGTTTTGTTGTAGTCTCTGTTATTGGTAATGGTGAGAGGTTAGCATGTTTTGTTGTTGTCTCTGTTATTGGTAATGGTGAGAGGTTAGCATGTTTTGTTGTTGTCTCTGTTATTGGTAATGGTGAGAGGTTAGCATGTTTTGTTGTTTTTTTATTGTTGATTTATGATTTGTATTAATCATCAGGATTAATTTGTTTAGAAACATGAGGACATGAAAAACAAGTTCATGACCAAATACTCAACTTTAATAACTATAAGTACATTTGACAGACATATCTTCTTCAAATAGAACTAGACACATGAAGTGCCTTCATTTCAAAACGTGAAACAGTTTGTGTTAAAAGATCGTCAAATTAAAGGTGGCATTATATACTGTCACCTCATATGAAACATTTGATCTGAAATCCAAAATGTTGGAGTATAGAGCCACATTTAAAATGTTAGCTTCACTGTCTAAATAGATATTGTGTGGACTGTATACTCAATACAATCTACATCTGATTCCTCACTGTCTAAATAGATATGGTGTGGACTGTATACTCAATACAATCTACATCTGATTCCTCACTGTCTAAATAGATATGGTGTGGACTGTATACTCAATACAATCTAAATCTGATTCCTCACTGTCTAAATAGATATGGTGTGGACTGTATACTCAATACAATCTAAATCTGATTCCTCACTGTCTAAATAGATATGGTGTGGACTGTATACTCAATACAATCTAAATCTGATACCTCACTGTCTAAATAGATATGGTGTGGACTGTATACTCAATACAATCTAAATCTGATACCTCACTGTCTAAATAGATATGGTGTGGACTGTTTACTCAATACAATCTAAATCTGACACCTCACTGTCTGTCTTTTGACTGATACTGCTTTTTAAACTGGTCTGGTCAGTCTACTCAAAGATTTGTACGATACATGTTTCTATCTACAGGCAATACTTTGATAATTTGTCATTTCTGATAATGATACATTGATTTATGTAGATATGGCAGGTTTCAGGATGTATCTGAAAATGTAGATTTTCAGGGGCGGCAGGGTAGCCTAGTGGTTAGAGCGTTGGACTAGTAACCGGAAGGTTGCGAGTTCAAACCCCCGAGCTGACAAGGTACAAATCTGTCGTTCTGCCCCTGAACAGGCAGTTAACCCACTGTTCCCAGGCCGTCATTGAAAATAAGAATGTGTTTTTAACTGACTTGCCTGGTTAAATAAAGGTAAAATTAAAAAAAAAAAATATGAAAATGTTGAAACAATAAATATAT